>NC_092105.1:3321363-3436363 GCF_045679555.1 Salvelinus alpinus | reverse complement strand
TTCTCATCAGTTGAAATCTCCGGTCTGGATCGCTCCCGTGTCTCTCCACACAGACTACACAGCAGAATTCAACCCGTTATTCCCAATCCATACAGCAGAAACAACAAGGTATCAATGAACAACTCCGAAAGGACTTTCGTTCACACGGATGATGTTGATTTGAGTCCAAAGTGTGAAAGAGACAGACAGAGACAATTCACTCCTTTGCCCCCTAACCCTTCAATGTTAGTACATCTGTAAAATTAAAGAAAAAGGTGAAAAACTCAATTACACTGTTTATACCAATCAGACCCTTCAGATTACACTGTTTATACCAATCAGATTACACTGTTTATACCAATCAGATTACACTGTTTATACCAATCAGATTACACTGTTTATACCAATCAGATTACACTGTTTATACCAATCAGATTACACTGTTTATACCAATCAGATTACACTGTTTATACCAATCAGATTACACTGTTTATACCAATCAGATTACACTGTTTATACCAATCAGATTACACTGTTTATACCAATCAGATTACACTGTTTATACCAATCAGATTACACTGTTTATACCAATCAGATTACACTGTTTATACCAATCAGATTACACTGTTTATACCAATCAGATTACACTGTTTATACCAATCAGATTACACTGTTTATACCAATCAGATTACACTGTTTATACCAATCAGATTACACTGTTTATACCAATCAGATTACACTGTTTATACCAATCAGATTACACTGTTTATACCAATCAGATTACACTGTTTATACCAATCAGATTACACTGTTTATACCAATCAGATTACACTGTTTATACCAATCAGATTACACTGTTTATACCAATCAGATTACACTGTTTATACCAATCAGATTACACTGTTTATACCAATCAGATTACACTGTTTATACCAATCAGATTACACTGTTTATACCAATCAGATTACACTGTTTATACCAATCAGATTACACTGTTTATACCAATCAGATTACACTGTTTATACCAATCAGATTACACTGTTTATACCAATCAGATTACACTGTTTATACCAATCAGATTACACTGTTTATACCAATCAGATTACACTGTTTATACCAATCAGATTACACTGTTTATACCAATCAGATTACACTGTTTATACCAATCAGATTACACTGTTTATACCAATCAGATTACACTGTTTATACCAATCAGATTACACTGTTTATACCAATCAGATTACACTGTTTATACCAATCAGATTACACTGTTTATACCAATCAGATTACACTGTTTATACCAATCAGATTACACTGTTTATACCAATCAGATTACACTGTTTATACCAATCAGATTACACTGTTTATACCAATCAGATTACACTGTTTATACCAATCAGATTACACTGTTTATACCAATCAGATTACACTGTTTATACCAATCAGATTACACTGTTTATACCAATCAGATTACACTGTTTATACCAATCAGATTACACTGTTTATACCAATCAGATTACACTGTTTATACCAATCAGATTACACTGTTTATACCAATCAGATTACACTGTTTATACCAATCAGATTACACTGTTTATACCAATCAGATTACACTGTTTATACCAATCAGATTACACTGTTTATACCAATCAGATTACACTGTTTATACCAATCAGATTACACTGTTTATACCAATCAGATTACACTGTTTATACCAATCAGATTACACTGTTTATACCAATCAGATTACACTGTTTATACCAATCAGATTACACTGTTTATACCAATCAGATTACACTGTTTATACCAATCAGATTACACTGTTTATACCAATCAGATTACACTGTTTATACCAATCAGATTACACTGTTTATACCAATCAGATTACACTGTTTATACCAATCAGATTACACTGTTTATACCAATCAGATTACACTGTTTATACCAATCAGATTACACTGTTTATACCAATCAGATTACACTGTTTATACCAATCAGATTACACTGTTTATACCAATCAGATTACACTGTTTATACCAATCAGATTACACTGTTTATACCAATCAGATTACACTGTTTATACCAATCAGATTACACTGTTTATACCAATCAGATTACACTGTTTATACCAATCAGATTACACTGTTTATACCAATCAGATTACACTGTTTATACCAATCAGATTACACTGTTTATACCAATCAGATTACACTGTTTATACCAATCAGATTACACTGTTTATACCAATCAGATTACACTGTTTATACCAATCAGATTACACTGTTTATACCAATCAGATTACACTGTTTATACCAATCAGATTACACTGTTTATACCAATCAGATTACACTGTTTATACCAATCAGATTACACTGTTTATACCAATCAGATTACACTGTTTATACCAATCAGATTACACTGTTTATACCAATCAGATTACACTGTTTATACCAATCAGATTACACTGTTTATACCAATCAGATTACACTGTTTATACCAATCAGATTACACTGTTTATACCAATCAGATTACACTGTTTATACCAATCAGATTACACTGTTTATACCAATCAGATTACACTGTTTATACCAATCAGATTACACTGTTTATACCAATCAGATTACACTGTTTATACCAATCAGATTACACTGTTTATACCAATCAGATTACACTGTTTATACCAATCAGATTACACTGTTTATACCAATCAGATTACACTGTTTATACCAATCAGATTACACTGTTTATACCAATCAGATTACACTGTTTATACCAATCAGATTACACTGTTTATACCAATCAGATTACACTGTTTATACCAATCAGATTACACTGTTTATACCAATCAGATTACACTGTTTATACCAATCAGATTACACTGTTTATACCAATCAGATTACACTGTTTATACCAATCAGATTACACTGTTTATACCAATCAGATTACACTGTTTATACCAATCAGATTACACTGTTTATACCAATCAGATTACACTGTTTATACCAATCAGATTACACTGTTTATACCAATCAGATTACACTGTTTATACCAATCAGATTACACTGTTTATACCAATCAGATTACACTGTTTATACCAATCAGATTACACTGTTTATACCAATCAGATTACACTGTTTATACCAATCAGATTACACTGTTTATACCAATCAGATTACACTGTTTATACCAATCAGATTACACTGTTTATACCAATCAGATTACACTGTTTATACCAATCAGATTACACTGTTTATACCAATCAGATTACACTGTTTATACCAATCAGATTACACTGTTTATACCAATCAGATTACACTGTTTATACCAATCAGATTACACTGTTTATACCAATCAGATTACACTGTTTATACCAATCAGATTACACTGTTTATACCAATCAGATTACACTGTTTATACCAATCAGATTACACTGTTTATACCAATCAGATTACACTGTTTATACCAATCAGATTACACTGTTTATACCAATCAGATTACACTGTTTATACCAATCAGATTACACTGTTTATACCAATCAGATTACACTGTTTATACCAATCAGATTACACTGTTTATACCAATCAGATTACACTGTTTATACCAATCAGATTACACTGTTTATACCAATCAGATTACACTGTTTATACCAATCAGATTACACTGTTTATACCAATCAGACCCTTCAGATTTGACATTGAAGGATTAGGGCCAAGGAGCTAAATGGACCCCCCCTCAGGCTGTGTTCTCTGTATCTGAGGACTCTAGTCCAGTGTTTATTAAGGGGTCCTAACACTACACACCTGGGGTGGAATCATTACCCAAAATGCAATGCAACCCGTTTGCTCCAAACAGAAAACGTTGTGCAACAAAAACTACAGTTTCTATTGGACAAATTCAGGTCCCTCCCTGTTTCGTTCCATTTGTTTCCGGTTGGTTAATTAACTCAACATCAAAACCAATCAAAGGTTGGTTAATTAACCAAACGGAAACAACCAATTAACCAACCGTTTGGTTAATTAACTAACTTAATTAGTGGTGCCAGGTGTAGTGCCAAGGCAAACAGTAAAAAAGGTGCCAACATTTAGGTCCCCAGGACCATAAATAAGAAAACACTGTCTAAAAGACATGGTGGAAGCCAGCATATAACACCCTACCTGCTGGCGGAGCTGCTGGCGGAGGGAAGCACCTCTTCTCTCTGAGGCAGAAGGAAACCCGCCAGGTTTAACACATCCCTGATCATCTGGCCCTTAATGGACACGTCCAGAGCGGTGTTGGAGTGGAGACTGTCAGGACAGGAGAGAGGAAGGTCAGGAAGACAGTACTGGCACAGTCAGGACAGGAGAGAGGAAGGTCAGGAAGACAGTACTGGCAGGACAGGAGAGAGGAAGGTCAGGAAGACAGTAATGGCACAGTCAGGACAGGAGAGAGGAAGGTCAGGAAGACAGTACTGGCAGGACAGGAGAGAGGAAGGTCAGGAAGACAGTACTGGCACAGTCAGTGAGAGGTACAGGTCAGGAAGACAGTACTGGCACAGTCAGTGATAGGTACAGGTCAGGAAGACAGTACTGGCAGGACAGGAGAGAGGAAGGTCAGGAAGACAGTACTGGCACAGTCAGTGAGAGGTACAGGTCAGGAAGACAGTACTGGCACAGTCAGTGAGAGGTACAGGTCAGGAAGACAGTACTGGCACAGTCAGTGAGAGGTACAGGTCAGGAAGACAGTACTGGCACAGTCAGTGAGAGGTACAGGTCAGGAAGACAGTACTGGCACAGTCAGTGATAGGTACAGGTCAGGAAGACAGTACTGGCACAGTCAGTGAGAGGTACAGGTCAGGAAGACAGTACTGGCACAGTCAGTGATAGGTACAGGTCAGGAAGACAGTACTGGCACAGTCAGTGATAGGTACAGGTCAGGAAGACAGTACTGGCACAGTCAGTGGGAGGTACAGGTCAGGAAGACAGTACTGGCACAGTCAGTGATAGGTACAGGTCAGGAAGACAGTACTGGCACAGTCAGTGAGAGGTACAGGTCAGGAAGACAGTACTGGCACAGTCAGTGAGAGGTACAGGTCAGGAAGACAGTACTGGCAGTCAGTGAGAGGTACAGGTCAGGAAGACAGTACTGGCACAGTCAGTGAGAGGTACAGGTCAGGAAGACAGTACTGGCACAGTCAGTGAGAGGTACAGGTCAGGAAGACAGTACTGGCACAGTCAGTGAGAGGTACAGGTCAGGAAGACAGTACTGGCACAGTCAGAGATAGGTACAGGTCAGGAAGACAGTACTGGCACAGTCAGTGATAGGTACAGGTCAGGAAGACAGTACTGGCACAGTCAGAGAGAGGTACAGGTCAGGAAGACAGTACTGGCACAGTCAGAGAGAGGTACAGGTCAGGAAGACAGTACTGGCACAGTCAGTGATAGGTACAGGTCAGGAAGACAGTACTGGCACAGTCAGTGATAGGTACAGGTCAGGAAGACAGTACTGGCACAGTCAGTGAGAGGTACAGGTCAGGAAGACAGTACTGGCACAGTCAGAGAGAGGTACAGGTCAGGAAGACAGTACTGGCACAGTCAGTGATAGGTACAGGTCAGGAAGACAGTACTGGCACAGTCAGAGAGAGGTACAGGTCAGGAAGACAGTACTGGCACAGTCAGAGAGAGGTACAGGTCAGGAAGACAGTACTGGCACAGTCAGTGAGAGGAACAGGCCAGGACTATTGATAATGCTAGTTCTGCCTCCATTACAAGTGTCGAGGGTTGTAAAATTCCCAAAACAACCTCAGGTTTTTCAGAAATCCAGTTGGAGGTTTTCTGGATTCAGCAGGAAATAGAAGATCCTTAGACAGAGAACATCTGTCTCCTGCTCTGTTCTCCAACCCCCCCCTCAGAGAACATCTGTCTCCTGCTCTGTTCTCCAACCCCCCCCTCAGAGAACATCTGTCTCCTGCTCTGTTCTCCAACCCCCCCCTCAGAGAACATCTGTCTCCTGCTCTGTTCTCCAACCCCCCCTCAGAGAACACCTGTCTCCTGCTCTGTTCTCCAACCCCCCCTCAGAGAACACCTGTCTCCTGCTCTGTTCTCCAACCCCCCCCTCAGAGAACATCTGTCTCCTGCTCTGTTCTCCAACCCCCCCTCAGAGAACATCTGTCTCCTGCTCTGTTCTCCAACCCCCCCCCTCAGAGAACATCTGTCTCCTGCTCTGTTCTCCAACCCCCCCCTCAGAGAACACCTGTCTCCTGCTCTGTTCTCCAACCCCCCCCTCAGAGAACACCTGTCTCCTGCTCTGTTCTCCAACCCCCCCCTCAGAGAACACCTGTCTCCTGCTCTGTTCTCCAACCCCCCCCCTCAGAGAACATCTGTCTCCTGCTCTGTTCTCCAACCCCCCCCTCAGAGAACATCTGTCGCCTGCTCTGTTCTCCAACCCCCCCCCAGAGAACATCTGTCTCCTGCTCTGTTCTCCAACCCCCCCCTCAGAGAACATCTGTCTCCTGCTCTGTTCTCCAACCCCCCCCTCAGAGAACATCTGTCTCCTGCTCTGTTCTCCAACCCCCCCTCAGAGAACACCTGTCTCCTGCTCTGTTCTCCAACCCCCCCCCTCAGAGAACATCTGTCTCCTGCTCTGTTCTCCAACCCCCCTCAGAGAACACCTGTCTCCTGCTCTGTTCTCCAACCCCCCCCCTCAGAGAACATCTGTCTCCTGCTCTGTTCTCCAACCCCCCCCCCTCAGAGAACATCTGTCTCCTGCTCTGTTCTCCAACCCCCCCCCTCAGAGAACACCTGTCTCCTGCTCTGTTCTCCAACCCCCCCCCTCAGAGAACATCTGTCTCCTGCTCTGTTCTCCAACCCCCCCCCTCAGAGAACATCTGTCTCCTGCTCTGTTCTCCAACCCCCCCCTCAGAGAACACCTGTCTCCTGCTCTGTTCTCCAACCCCCCCCTCAGAGAACACCTGTCTCCTGCTCTGTTCTCCAACCCCCCCCCCTCAGAGAACATCTGTCTCCTGCTCTGTTCTCCAACCCCCCCCCTCAGAGAACATCTGTCTCCTGCTCTGTTCTCCAACCCCCCCCCCTCAGAGAACACCTGTCTCCTGCTCTGTTCTCCAACCCCCCCCCTCAGAGAACATCTGTCTCCTGCTCTGTTCTCCAAGCCCCCCCCCAGAGAACATCTGTCTCCTGCTCTGTTCTCCAAGCCCCCCCCCAGAGAACACCTGTCTTCTGCTCTGTTCTCCAACCCCCCCCCCCCCCCCAGAGAACACCTGTCTTCTGCTCTGCTGCCCCTGGTTGGAAAGCATGTTGTGGGGATGAATGTCTTTAGGATGTAAACCCAGAAACACTCCAGTTCCCAGATCAATTCCCACCCTACTATTTTTCCAGCACCTGGCTTGAGATTTGAACCAACTCCCTTTTGGGGTACAGGTCCAACTCCTTGGCCACTAGGCGACCTACCACAGGGAGGGAACCTTCCAACCAGGCAGAATGGTCTGTACTGTTTG
Source organism: Salvelinus alpinus (assembly GCF_045679555.1). Lineage (NCBI taxonomy): Eukaryota > Metazoa > Chordata > Actinopteri > Salmoniformes > Salmonidae > Salvelinus > Salvelinus alpinus. The sequence continues at coordinate 3,428,895 of NC_092105.1, read as the reverse complement.
TTACCTTGGTGAAATGTTGACCTCCAGAACCCAAGGCTTGAGGTTCTCATCCAGCATGATGTCAAAGCCAAACAGCTCATGACAGCTGTAGGGGGAGCGCAGGTGGAGCTTGACCAGCGTGTTGACGTACGGATCAGACCTGATACAATAGAGACACACAAAAACATTATAAACACATTATAAAATGGCTCATACGTGCTTCTAACAATCTATAGAGCGTTATAACTGCACATACGAGTCAGACCTGATACAGAGAGAGAGAGAGAACATTGTAGACGACATTATAAAGACTCGAATGCCCAAAAACAAGCTAAAGCATTACACCTGCTTGCTTACCAAGGCACTCATAATGAATTACATAAACGCCCAGAGGAGAACGACTGCCCCTCTCTCATTGAAGACACTGAATATCAAAGCCGACCGCGGTACTGCAGGCATTGTTTGCAGAAAACAGGATCCCCCATTATAGCGAATGAGAAAATAAACACTGAGAACCAATTCCAGCTTATTGAAACAGACAGAGCAGTGTTTCCCCCTGCTGCATACCGGAACGGCATTGGGACAGAGTGAGATCACGTTTAGGCAGAGTGAGATCACGTTTAGGCAGAGTGAGATCACGTTTGGGCAGAGTGAGATCACGTTTGGACAGAGTGAGATCACGTTTAGGCAGAGTGAGATCACGTTTAGACAGAGTGAGATCACGTTTACGCAGAGTGAGATCACGTTTAGGCAGAGTGAGATCACGTTTAGGCAGAGTGAGATCACGTTTAGGCAGAGTGAGATCACGTTTGGACAGAGTGAGATCACGTTTGGACAGAGTGAGATCACGTTTGGACAGAGTGAGATCACGTTTAGGCAGAGTGAGATCACGTTTAGGCAGAGTGAGATCAAAGATCACGTATAGGCAGAGTGAGATCACGTTTAGGCAGAGTGAGATCACGTTTAGGCAGAGTGAGATCACGTTTAGGCAGAGTGAGATCACGTTTAGGACAGAGTGAGATCACGTTTAGGCAGAGTGAGATCACGTTTGGGCAGAGTGAGATCACGTTTAGGCAGAGTGAGATCACGTTTAGGCAGAGTGAGATCACGTTTAGGCAGAGTGAGATCACGTTTAGGCAGAGTGAGATCACGTTTAGGCAGAGTGAGATCACGTTTAGGCAGAGTGAGATCACGTTTAGGCAGAGTGAGATCACGTTTAGGCAGAGTGAGATCACGTTTAGGCAGAGTGAGATCACGTTTAGGCAGAGTGAGATCACGTTTAGGCAGAGTGAGATCACGTTTAGGCAGAGTGAGATCACGTTTAGGCAGAGTGAGATCACGTTTAGGCAGAGTGAGATCACGTTTGGACAGAGTGAGATCACGTTTAGGCAGAGTGAGATCACGTTTGGACAGAGTGAGATCACGTTTGGACAGAGTGAGATCACGTTTGGACAGAGTGAGATCACGTTTGGACAGAGTGAGATCACGTTTGGACAGAGTGAGATCACGTTTAGGCAGAGTGAGATCACGTTTGGACAGAGTGAGATCACGTTTAGGCAGAGTGAGATCACGTTTAGGCAGAGTGAGATCACGTTTAGGCAGAGTGAGATCACGTTTAGGCAGAGTGAGATCACGTTTAGGCAGAGTGAGATCACGTTTGGACAGAGTGAGATCACGTTTAGGCAGAGTGAGATCACGTTTAGGCAGAGTGAGATCACGTTTAGGCAGAGTGAGATCACGTTTAGGCAGAGTGAGATCACGTTTAGGCAGAGTGAGATCACGTTTAGGCAGAGTGAGATCACGTTTAGGCAGAGTGAGATCACGTTTAGGCAGAGTGAGATCACGTTTAGGCAGAGTGAGATCACGTTTAGGCAGAGTGAGATCACGTTTAGACAGAGTGAGATCACGTTTAGACAGAGTGAGATCACGTTTAGGCAGAGTGAGATCACGTTTAGGCAGAGTGAGATCACGTTTAGGCAGAGTGAGATCACGTTTAGGCAGAGTGAGATCACGTTTAGGCAGAGTGAGATCACGTTTAGACAGAGTGAGATCACGTTTGGACAGAGTGAGATCACGTTTGGACAGAGTGAGATCACGTTTGGACAGAGTGAGATCACGTTTGGACAGAGTGAGATCACGTTTGGACAGAGTGAGATCACGTTTGGACAGAGTGAGATCACGTTTAGGCAGAGTGAGATCACGTTTAGGCAGAGTGAGATCACGTTTGGGCAGAGTGAGATCACGTTTGGGCAGAGTGAGATCACGTTTGGACAGAGTGAGATCACGTTTAGGCAGAGTGAGATCACGTTTGGACAGAGTGAGATCACGTTTAGGCAGAGTGAGATCACGTTTAGGCAGAGTGAGATCACGTTTAGGCAGAGTGAGATCACGTTTAGGCAGAGTGAGATCACGTTTAGACAGAGTGAGATCACGTTTAGGCAGAGTGAGATCACGTTTAGGCAGAGTGAGATCACGTTTGGACAGAGTGAGATCACGTTTGGACAGAGTGAGATCACGTTTGGACAGAGTGAGATCACGTTTAGGCAGAGTGAGATCACGTTTGGACAGAGTGAGATCACGTTTGGACAGAGTGAGATCACGTTTAGGCAGAGTGAGATCACGTTTGGACAGAGTGAGATCACGTTTAGACAGAGAGAGATCACGTTTAGACAGAGAGAGATCACGTTTAGACAGAGAGAGATCACGTTTAGACAGAGTGAGATCACGTTTAGGCAGAGTGAGATCACTTTTAGGCAGAGTGAGATCACGTTTAGACAGAGTGAGATCGCGTTTGGACAGAGTGAGATCTCGTTTGGACAGAGTGAGATCTCGTTTAGGCAGTGTGAGATCACGGTTAGACAGTGTGAGATCACGTTTAGGCAGTGTGAGATCACGGTTAGACAGAGTGAGATCACGTTTAGACAGAGTGAGATCACGGTTAGGCAGTGTGAGATCACGGTTAGGCAGTGTGAGATCACGGTTAGACAGTGTGAGATCACGTTTAGGCAGTGTGAGATCACGTTTAGACAGAGTGAGATCACGTTTGGACAGAGTGAGATCACGTTTAGGCAGAGTGAGATCACGTTTGGACAGAGTGAGATCACGTTTGGACAGAGTGAGATCACGTTTGGACAGAGTGAGATCACGTTTAGGCAGAGTGAGATCACGTTTAGGCAGAGTGAGATCACGTTTGGACAGAGTGAGATCACGTTTAGGCAGAGTGAGATCACGTTTAGGCAGAGTGAGATCACGTTTGGACAGAGTGAGATCACGTTTAGGCAGAGTGAGATCACGTTTGGACAGAGTGAGATCACGTTTAGGCAGAGTGAGATCACGTTTGGACAGAGTGAGATCACGTTTGGACAGAGTGAGATCACGTTTAGGCAGAGTGAGATCACGTTTAGGCAGAGTGAGATCACGTTTAGGCAGAGTGAGATCACGTTTAGGCAGAGTGAGATCACGTTTGGACAGAGTGAGATCACGTTTGGACAGAGTGAGATCACGTTTGGACAGAGTGAGATCTCGTTTAGACAGAGTGAGATCTCGTTTAGGCAGTGTGAGATCACGGTTAGGCAGTGTGAGATCACGGTTAGGCAGTGTGAGATCACGGTTAGACAGTGTGAGATCACGTTTAGGCAGTGTGAGATCACGTTTAGGCAGAGTGAGATCACGTTTAGACAGAGTGAGATCACGTTTAGGCAGAGTGAGATCACGTTTAGGCAGAGTGAGATCACGTTTAGACAGAGTAAGATCACGTTTAGGCAGAGTGAGATCACGTTTAGGCAGAGTGAGATCACATTTGGACAGAGTGAGATCACGTTTAGGCAGAGTGAGATCACGTTTAGGCAGAGTGAGATCACGTTTAGACAGAGTGAGATCACGTTTAGGCAGAGTGAGATCACGTTTAGACAGAGTGAGATCACGTTTAGGCAGAGTGAGATCACGTTTAGGCAGAGTGAGATCACGTTTAGACAGAGTGAGATCACGTTTAGGCAGAGTGAGATCACGTTTAGGCAGAGTGAGATCACGTTTAGACAGAGTGAGATCACTTTTTGAGAACAATTGTTTTTGGAGGAGCTGACAAGTGTATAAAAATCGAGTACACAGCCATGCAATCTCCATAGACAAACACTGGCAGTAGAATGGCCTTACTGAAGAGCACAGTGACTTTCAACGTGGCACTGTCATAGGATGCCACCTTTCCAACAAGTAAGTTCTTAAAATGTCTGCCTTAGCCGCGAAGTGGTAGGCCACACAAGCTTACAGAACAGGACCGCCGAGTGCTGAAGTGCGTAAAAATCGTCTGTCCTTGATTTCAACAATCACCACCGAGTTCCAAACAAGAACAGTTTCTTCATGAAATTAGTTTCCATGGCTGAGCAGCCGCACACAAGCCTAAGATCACAATGCGCAATGCCAAGCGTTGGCTGGAGTGGTGTAAAGCTCACCGCCATTGGACTCTGTAGCAGTGAAAACGCGTTTCGCCATCTGGCAGTCTGACGGACTAATCTGGGTTTGGCGAATGCCAGGAGAATGTTACCTGCCCAAATGCATAGTGCCAACTGTAAAGTTTGGTGGAGGAGGAATAATGGTCTGGGGCTGTTTTTCATGGTTTGGGCCCTTTAGTTCCAGTGAAGGGAAATTTTAACGCTACAGCATACAATGACATTCTAGACCAGGGGTGTCAAACATACGGCCTGCGGGCCGGAACCGGCCCCCAGGGAGGTTCGATCAGGCCCGCAGGATAATTTGAAAGTGGAAAAAATGCATAAAAGACATGGAATTAATATTTTTAATTCGCTGCAATTCATGGATTATCCGCTAAGGGGCGCACTCTTTCCATCAGAGTAGAAGACAAGCCGCATCACTGAGACAGACTGAAAACAGCAGACGGTATCAATGCGCCATCTGCTGCTTGTTACGACGTTGTTAATACCTTGGTCTCTACCTCTCCGCTACACCCTCATTAGCCAAAATGTCGTTATCCAAACGGAGAAAAGTAGATAAGGAGTGTAGAATTTTCAAAGAAAAATGGACCACGTCCTATTTATTTACAGAGATGCACGGAAAACCTTCGTGCTTGGTGTGTTTGCAACAAGTTTCGGTATTGAAGGAATATAATATTCGACGCCACTACGAGACTCATCACAGCGAAAAAAAATTCCTTTCTTTAAAAGTCTCATTTAATCTTAAAGTGCATTACTATATTTTTCAGTACCAATTAAAGTTTTGTGCCTTTGTACAATCAGTGGGATCAGTTGCAATGCATATTTGTGAATGATAAAAGTAAATTGCACATTTGTCTAAGGAAATATGTGGTGTTTCATGAAATGTTTTGTAAAAGGATAGTTCATTCAATTTCAATATTTTCCTAATGTTCTTGTGCTTCTTTACACCAAAACAAAGGAAAGACATGATATTTTGGTTATTTATAGCAGAGTATGGTATAATTTTAATGGTCCGGCCCACTTGACATCTCCCTAGGCCGTATGTGGCCCACGATGCGAAATGAGTTTGACACCCCTGTTCTAGACGATTCTGTGCTTCCAACTTTGTGGCAACGGTTTGGGGAAGGCCCTTTCCTGTTTCAGCATGACAATGCCCCTGTGCACAAAGCAAGGTGCATACAGAAATGGTTTGTCGAGATTGGTGTGGAAGAACTTGACTGGCCTGCACAGAGCCCTGACCTCAACCCCATCGAACACATTTGGGATGAATTGGAACGCCGACTGTGAGCCAGGCCTAAGTCCCCTGCAGCAATGTTCCAACATCTAGTGGAAAGCCTTCCCAGAAGAGTGGAGGCTGTTATAGCAGCAATGTTCCAACATCTAGTGGAAAGCCTTCCCAGAAGAGTGGAGGCTGTTATAGCAGCAATGTTCCAACATCTAGTGGAAAGCCTTCCCAGAAGAGTGGAGGCTGTTATAGCAGCAATGTTCCAACATCTAGTGGAAAGCCTTCCCAGAAGAGTGGAGGCTGTTATAGCAGCAATGTTCCAACATCTAGTGGAAAGCCTTCCCAGAAGAGTGGAGGCTGTTATAGCAGCATTGTTCCTACATCTAGTGGAAAGCCTTCCCAGAAGAGTGGAGGCTGTTATAGCAGCAATGTTCCAACATCTAGTGGAAAGCCTTCCCAGAAGAGTGGAGGCTGTTATAGCAGCATTGTTCCTACATCTAGTGGAAAGCCTTCCCAGAAGAGTGGAGGCTGTTATAGCAGCAATGTTCCAACATCTAGTGGAAAGCCTTCCCAGAAGAGTGGAGGCTGTTATAGCAGCAATGTTCCAACATCTAGTGGAAAGCCTTCCCAGAAGAGTGGAGGCTGTTATAGCAGCAATGTTCCAACATCTAGTGGAAAGCCTTCCCAGAAGAGTGGAGGCTGTTATAGCAGCAATGTTCCAACATCTAGTGGAAAGCCTTCCCAGAAGAGTGGAGGCTGTTATAGCAGCAATGTTCCAACATCTAGTGGAAAGCCTTCCCAGAAGAGTGGAGGCTGTTATAGCAGCAATGTTCCAACATCTAGTGGAAAGCCTTCCCAGAAGAGTGGAGGCTGTTATAGCAGCAATGTTCCAACATCTAGTGGAAAGCCTTCCCAGAAGAGTGGAGGCTGTTATAGCAGCGAAGGGGGACCAACTCCATATTAATGCCTATGATTTTGGAATAAGATGTTTGATGAGCGGGTGTCCACATACTTTTGGTCATGTGGTGTAGTCATACGTACATTGGTGTGGCTCAAACTTTGGAACAGACTGTATTCGATGGTCCGTCACTCCGTTTACGTGACGCGTGTAGCTGCCTTTACACAATGACAGGGGGCAGCACTGAGCTAGCCTCCACCGTCACTTCCTGGAGTGACTCAAACTGTCCATGTCCCCATGGGACACCATCTGTCTTCATTTTGGCTTCAATGTGTTATTGAGTCTTTACATAGGAATGAATGAGTGTCACGTGATCCATCCGTGTCCATTCTTTTTACAGTCATTGTACTGTAGTATTTAACTGACTTACACCATAGATGTACTATAACACGGTAGTATTTAACTCTGACTTACACCATAGATGTACGAGGTAGTATTTAACTCTGACTTACACCATAGATGTACTATAACACGGTAGTATTTAACTCTTGACTTACGCAATGATGGTCTTCATGACGATGTCCTTGATCTTCTCCCAGATCAGCGTAGTGTTGACTCCCTTACAGCCCAGGTAATGCCACAGCGCCTTCAGAGCCCTGCGCCACACACACAGGTGCACGGAAACACAAGCACACCTGAGTCCAATTACAGAATGAAAACCCTGTCACGTGCTCCCGACATGTACGTACACCACCGTTCCAACAGGTTGGGGGGGGGGGGGTCACTTAGAAATGTCCTCGTTTATGAAAGAGTGTGCAAAGCTGTCATCAAGACAAAGGGTGTTATGGGAATTTTATGAATACTGACTAAATTAGAACTCATAGGAATCAAATTCCTCTAACAGGTGGCTATTTGAAGAATCTCTCAAATAAAATCTATTTTTGGTTACTACATGATTCCATGTGTGTTATTTCATAGTTTTGATGTCTTCACTATTATTCTACAATGTAGAAAATAGTAAAAATAAAGAAAAACCCTTGAATGAGTAGGTGTCCAAACTTTTGACTGGTACTGTATGTCTGTTATGTACTGCTGACTTGTCTGTCTGTCATGTATGTACAGTTGAAGTCAGAAGTTTACATACACCTTAGCCAAATACATTTAAACTCAGTTTTTCACAATTCCTGACATTTAATCCTAGTAAATATTCCCTGTCTTCGGTCAGTTAGGATCACCGCTTTATTTTAAGAATGTGAAATGTCAGAATAATAGTAGAGAGAATGATTTATTTCAGCTTTTATTTCTTTCATCACAATCCTAGTGGGTCAGAAGTTTACATAGACTAAGTTGACTCTGCCTTTAAACAGCTTGGAAAATTCCAGAAAATTATGTCATGGCTTTAGAAGCTTCTGATAGGCTAATTGACATCATTTGAGTCAATTGGAGGTGTACCTGTGAATGTATTTCAAGGCCGACCTTCAAACTCAGTGCCTCTTTGCTTGACATCATGGGAAAATCTAAAGAAATCAGCCAAGACCTCAGAAAAAAAATTGCAGACCTCCACAAGTCTGGTTCATCCTTGGGAGCAATTTCGAAACACCTGAATCCAATTTTTACTAGAATTAAATGTCAGGAATTGCGAAAAACTGAGTTTAAATGTATTTGGCCAAGGTGTATGTAAACTTCAACTTCAACTGTATGTCATGTCGTTCTGTCCGTCATGTATGTATGTATGTATGTATGTAATATATGTATGTAATGTATGTATTTATGTATGTATTTATGTATGTCTGTCTGTTTGTTATGTGCTACTGACATGCATGTAAGCAGGCATGAATGTAAGTCGCTTTGGACAAAAGGGTCAGCCAAATGGCATATATTTAACTTCTTGGTGACAGGGGGGCAGTATTGAGTAGCTTGGATGAATAAGGTGCCCAGAGTGAACTGCCTGCTCCTCAGTCCCAGTTGCTAATATATGCATATTATTAGTAGATTTGGATAGAAAACACTGAAGTTTCTAAAACTGTTTGAATGATGTCTGTGAGTATAACAGAACTCACATGGCAGGCAAAAACCTGAGAAAAAATCCAACCAGGAAGTGGGAAATCTGAGGTTGGTCGTTTTTCAACTCATTCCCTATTGAAGATACAGTGGGATATTGGTAATGTTGCACTTCCTACGTCTTCCACTAGATGTCAACAGTCTTTAGAACCTAGTTTGATGCTTCTACTGTGAAGTGGGGGCGAATGAGAGGGGAATGAGTCAGAGGTCTGGCAGAATGCTTTGAGCTCGTGACGCTCGTTCACGTGAGAGGTAGCTCGCGTTCCATCGCATTTCTGAAGACAAAGGAATTCTGGAACATTGGAACATTATTGAAGATTTATGTTAAAAACATCCTAAAGATTGATTCTATACATCGTTTGACATGTTTCTACGAACTGTAACGGAACTTTTTGGACTTTTCGTCCGACCTTTCGGCTGGACTTGCACGCGCGTTTGGATTTGTTTACCAAACGCCCTAACAAAGGAAGGTATTTGGACATAAAGGATGAACTTTATCGAACAAATCAAACATTTATTGTGGAACTGGGATTCCTGGGAGTGCATTCTGATGAAGATCATCAAAGGTAAGGGAATATTTATAATGCTATTTCTGACTTATGTTGACTCCAACATGGCGGATATCTCTTTGGCTGTTTTGGTCTCTGAGCGCCGTACTCAGATTATTGCATGGTTTGCTTTTTCCGTAAAGTTTAAAAAAAAATCTGACACAGCGGTTGCATTAAGGAGAAGTTTATCTAAAGTTCCATGTTTAATAGTTGTATCTTTATCAATGTTAATTATGAGTATTTCTGTGAATTGATGTGGCTCTCTGCAAAATCACAGCATGTTTTGGAACTACTCAACATAACACACCAATGTAAAATTAGATTTTTGGATATAAATATCCACTTTATCGAACAAAACATACATATATTGTTTAACATGAAGTCCTATGAGTGTCATCTGATGAAGATCATCAAAGGTTAGTGATTAATTTTATCTCTATTTCTGCTTTTTGTGACTCCTCTCTTTGGCTGGAAAAATGGCTGTGTTTTTCTGTGACTTGGTGGTGACCTAACATAATCGTTTGTGGTGCTTTCGCCGAAAAGCCTATTTGAAAATCAGACACTGTGGCTGGATTAACGAGAATTGTATCTTTAAAATTGTGTATAATACTTGTATGGTTGAGGAATTTTAATTATGAGATTTTTGTTGTTTTGAATTTGGCGGCCATCACTTTCACTGGATGTTGGCGGGGTGGGACGCTACCGTCCCGAATATCCCAGAGAGGTTAAACAATAAGGCACGAAGGGGTGTGGTATATGGCCAATATACCACGGCTAAGGGAGGTTCTTAGTGCCTGGATACAGCCCTTAGTCGTGGTAAATTGACCATATACCACAAACCCCTGAGGTGCCTTACTGCTGTTATAAACTGGTTACCAACGTAACTAGAGCAGTAAAAATACATGTTTTGTCATTCCGTGGAATACGGTCTGATATACCACAGCTGTCAGCCAATCAGCATTCAGGGCTGGAACCACCCAATTTGTAATATCCAATAAAACATGGTTACCACTTGTGTCCCTGGCAGGCCTTGTCACTGTCATTGCTCTGATAGTCTGAGTTCTTCTTGTTGACGCTGTAGTTGGTCAGGTGCATGAACTTGTTGCCAAGGCTTTTCATAGACGACGAATACCTACAGAGGAGAACAAATACTGTGACCAATCATTACGCTGAACACCCGACACAGGGACCAATCATTACACTGAACACCCGACACAGTGACCAATCATTACACTGAACACCCGACACAGTGACCAATCATTACGCTGAACACCCGACACAGTGACCAATCATTACACTGAACACCCGTCACAGTGACCAATCATTACACTGAACACCCGACACAGGGACCAATCATTACGCTGAACACCCGACACAGGGACCAATCATTACACTGAAAGCCCGTCAGTGACCAATCATTACACTGAACACCCGACACGGTGACCAATCATTACACTGAAAGCCCGTCAGTGACCAATCATTACACTGAACACCCGACACGGTGACCAATCATTACACTGAAAGCCCGTCAGTGACCAATCATTACACTGAACACCCGACACAGTGACCAATCATTACGCTGCTGAACACCCGTCACAGGGACCAATCATTACGCTGAACACCCGTCACAGGGACCAATCACTACACTGAACACCCGACCAATCATTACACTGAACACCCGACCAATCATTACACTGAACACCCGACCAATCATTACACTGAACACCCGACCAATCATTACACTGAACACCCGACCAATCATTACACTGAACACCCGACCAATCATTACACTGAACACCCGACCAATCATTACACTGAACGCCCGACCAATCATTACACTGAACGCCCGACCAATCATTACACTGAACACCCGACCAATCATTACACTGAACACCCGACCAATCATTACACTGAACACCCGACATAGTGACCAATCATTACGCTGAACACCCGACCAATCATTACACTGAACACCCGACCAATCATTACACTGAACACCCGACCAATCATTACACTGAACACCCAACCAATCACTACACTGAACACCCAACCAATCACTACACTGAACACCCGACCAATCACTACACTGAACACCCGACCAATCACTACACTGAACACCCGACCAATCACTACACTGAACACCCGACCAATCACTACACTGAACACCCGACCAATCATTACGCTGAACACCCGACACAGGGACCAATCATTACACTGCTGAACACCCGACCAATCACTACACTGAACACCCGACCAATCATTACGCTGAACACCCGTCACAGGGACCAATCATTACACTGAACACCCGACACAGGGACCATATGGGAACATGTTGATAGAGACACACACAGTATGAGCCATTATAAAAGCTCATACATGCTACATAACACATCTATAACACATCTATAACACATCTATAACACATCTATAACACATCTATAACACATCTATAACACATCTATAACACGCTCTGAAGCCTTATACCTGCAGGCTTTATGGAAATCTTTCAAAGACGGAGATAAATAACTGAAACGGGTGACTGAACGAAACAGGTAACATATTAAAACAAATAATGACTTACTTGCAGCTGGCGAAACGGACGAGTCCATCTTGGAAGATGTAAACACGGAGCGGGTCGTAAGACGTCACGTACACATAGATACGCAGGTCAAACTTATTCCCACTGATGAGATAGGGCTTGTGGAGATACCTGAGAGAGATACAACACGCAACGTTGAGACTCCGAGACAATCCTGAAGCAACGGTAATGTTATTATCATAATCCATTTCAGTTTACTGGTCAATCACACTAGACTGGCTGGTCCCAGGTCTGCTTGCTCCGTCTCGCCAAGGTCCTATAGTCATGAGACGGCCCCAACAGATCTGGGACCAGGCTAAAATCACATTCACAACACTAGAAGTACGGCCCCAACAGATCTGGGACCAGGCTAAAATCACATTCACAACACTAGAAGTACGGCCCCAACAGATCTGGGACCAGGCTAAAATCACATTCACAACACTAGAAGTACGGCCCCAACAGATCTGGGACCAGGCTAAAATCACATTCACAACACTAGAAGTACGGCCCCAACAGATCTGGGACCAGGCTAAAATCACATTCACAACACTAGAAGTACGGCCCCAACAGATCTGGGACCAGGCTAAAATCACATTCACAACACTAGAAGTACGGCCCCAACAGATCTGGGACCAGGCTAAAATCACATTCACAACACTAGAAGTACGGCCCCAACAGATCTGGGACCAGGCTAAAATCACATTCACAACACTAGAAGTACGGCCCCAACAGATCTGGGACCAGGCTAAAATCACATTCACAACACTAGAAGTACGGCCCCAACAGATCTGGGACCAGGCTAAAATCACATTCACAACACTAGAAGTACGGCCCCAACAGATCTGGGACCAGGCTAAAATCACATTCACAACACTAGAAGTACGGCCCCAACAGATCTGGGACCAGGCTAAAATCACATTCACAACACTAGAAGTACGGCCCCAACAGATCTGGGACCAGGCTAAAATCACATTCACAACACTAGAAGTACGGCCCCAACAGATCTGGGACCAGGCTAAAATCACATTCACAACACTAGAAGTACGGCCCCAACAGATCTGGGACCAGGCTAAAATCACATTCACAACACTAGAAGTACGGCCCCAACAGATCTGGGACCAGGCTAAAATCACATTCACAACACTAGAAGTACGGCCCCAACAGATCTGGGACCAGGCTAAAATCACATTCACAACACTAGAAGTACGGCCCCAACAGATCTGGGACCAGGCTAAAATCACATTCACAACACTAGAAGTACGGCCCCAACAGATCTGGGACCAGGCTAAAATCACATTCACAACACTAGAAGTACGGCCCCAACAGATCTGGGACCAGGCTAAAATCACATTCACAACACTAGAAGTACGGCCCCAACAGATCTGGGACCAGGCTAAAATCACATTCACAACACTAGAAGTACGGCCCCAACAGATCTGGGACCAGGCTAAAATCACATTCACAACACTAGAAGTACGGCCCCAACAGATCTGGGACCAGGCTAAAATCACATTCACAACACTAGAAGTACGGCCCCAACAGATCTGGGACCAGGCTAAAATCACATTCACAACACTAGAAGTATCATTCTCACGGTGCTGACGTACTTCTGCACCAGGAGCGGTCTCTTGCATGGCATCTGACTCCACTTGTGAATAACCTGGATCCCAATACCCCGAGCAGACGCAGGCTACAGGAGAGAGAGAGAGAGGGAAGGATTATTTTACCCCGAGCAGACGCAGGCTACAGGAGAGAGAGGGGGAAGGATTATTTTACCCCGAGCAGACGCAGGCTACAGGAGAGAGAGGGGGAAGGATTATTTTACCCCGAGCAGACGCAGGCTACAGGAGAGAGAGGGGGAAGGATTATTTTACCCCGAGCAGACGCAGGCTACAGGAGAGAGAGAGAGAGGGAAGGATTATTTTACCCCGAGCAGACGCAGGCTACAGGAGAGAGAGAGAGAGGGAAGGATTATTTTACCCCGAGCAGACGCAAGCTACAGGAGAGAGAGAGAGAGGGAAGGATTATTTTACCCCGAGCAGACGCAGGCTACAGGAGAGAGAGAGAGAGGGAAGGATTATTTTACCCCGAGCAGACGCAGGCTACAGGAGAGAGAGAGAGGGGGAAGGATTATTTTACCCCGAGCAGACGCAGGCTACAGGAGAGAGAGATGGAACGATTGTTAAACCTGGCACCATCCTTACGTTGAAGCATCATGCTGTGGGGATGACTGGCAGACTAGTCAGGATGGAGTGAAAGATGAACGAAGCAAAGTACAGAGAGATAATGAAAAATGAATGAAAATCTGCTCCAGAGCGCTCAGGACCTCAGACTGGGGCGAAGGTTCACCTTCCAACAGGACTACAACCCTAAGCACACAGCCAAGACAACGCAGGAGTGGTGTGGGACAAGTCTCTGAATGTCCTTGAGTGGTCCAGCCAGAGCCCGGACTTGAACCCGATCGAACATCTCTGGAGAGACCTGAAAATAGCTTTTCAGCATCGCTCCCCATCCAACCTGACAGAGCTTGAGAGGATCAGCAGAGAAGAACGGGAGAAACTCCCCAAATACAGGTGTACCAAGCTTGTAGCGTCATACCTAAGAAGACTGGAGGCTGTAATCGCTGCCAAAGGTGCTTCAACAAAGTACTGAGTAGAAGGTCTGAATACTTATGTAAAATTCAACAAACCTGTTTTTGCTTTGTCATTATGGGATATTGTGTGTAGGTTGATGAGGGAAAGAAACGATTTAATCCATTTTCGAATAAGGCTGTAACGTAACAAAATGTGGAAAAAGTCAAGGGGTCTGAATACTTTCTGAAAGCATTGTACAGCCAGTACCAACACACATCCCCTACACCGCCAGTACTAATACACATCCCCTATACCGCCAGTACCAACACACATCCCCTACACCGCCAGTACCAACACACATCCCCTACACCGCCAGTACCAACACACATCCCCTACACCGCCAGTACCAACACACATCCCCTACACCGCCAGTACTAATACACATCCCTTATACAGCCAGTACCAACACACATCCCCTACATCGCCAGTACCAACACACATCCCCTACATCGCCAGTACCAACACACATCCCCTACACCGCCAGTACCAACACACATCCCCTACACCGCCAGTACCAACACACATCCCCTATACCGCCAGTACCAACACACATCCCCTACACCGCCAGTACCAACACACATCCCCTACACCGCCAGTACCAACACACATCCCCTACACCGCCAGTACCAACACACATCCCCTACACCGCCAGTACCAACACACATCCCCTATACCGCCAGTACCAACACACATCCCCTACATCGCCAGTACCAACACACATCCCCTATACCAACACACATCCCCTACACCGCCAGTACCAACACACATCCCCTACACCGCCAGTACCAACACACATCCCCTATACCGCCAGTACCAACACACATCCCTACACCGCCAGTACCAACACACATCCCCTACACCGCCAGTACCAACACACATCCCCTACACCGCCAGTACCAATACACATCCCCTATACCGCCAGTACCAACACACATCCCCTACACCGCCAGTACCAACACACATCCCCTATACCAATACACATCCCCTACACCGCCAGTACCAACACACATCCCCTACACCGCCAGTACCAACACACATCCCCACACCGCCAGTACCAATACACATCCCCTACACCGCCAGTACCAACACACATCCCCTATACCAACACACATCCCCTACACCGCCAGTACCAACACACATCCCCTACACCGCCAGTACCAATACACATCCCCTATACCAACACACATCCCCACACCGCCAGTACCAACACACATCCCCTACACCGCCAGTACCAACACACATCCCCTACACCGCCAGTACCAATACACATCCCCTACACCACCAGTACCAACACACATCCCCTACACCGCCAGTACCAATACACATCCCCTATACCGCCAGTACCAATACACAACCCCTATACCGCCAGTACCAATACACATCCCCTACACCGCCAGTACCAACACACATCCCCTACACCACCAGTACACATCCCCTACACCGCCAGTACCAACACACATCCCCTACACCGCCAGTACCAATACATATCCCCTATACAGCCAGTACCAACACACATCCCCTACAACGCCAGTACCAACACACATCCCCTATACCGCCAGTACCAACACACATCCCCTACACCGCCAGTACCAACACACATCCCCTACACCGCCAGTACCAATACACATCCCCACACCGCCAGTACCAACACACATCCCCTATACCAACACACATCCCCTACACCGCCAGTACCAACACACATCCCCTACACCGCCAGTACCAACACACATCCCCTACACCGCCAGTACCAACACACATCCCCTACACCGCCTGTACCAACACACATCCCCTACACCGCCAGTACCAATACACATCCCCACACCGCCAGTACCAACACACATTCCCTACACCGCCAGTACCAATACACATCCCCACACCGCCAGTACCAACACACATCCCCTATACCAACACACATCCCCTACACCGCCAGTACCAAAACACATCCCCTACACCGCCAGTACCAACACACATCCCCTACACCGCCAGTACCAATACACATCCCCTACACCGCCAGTACCAACACACATCCCCTATACCGCCAGTACCAACACACATCCCCTACACCGCCAGTACCAACACACATCCCCTACACCGCCAGTACCAACACACATCCCCTACACCGCCAGTACCAATACACATCCCCTATACCGCCAGTACCAATACACATCCCCTACACCGCCAGTACCAACACACATCCCCTACACCGCCAGTACCAACACACATCCCCTATACCAATACACATCCCTACACCGCCAGTACCAACACACATCCCCTATACCAACACACATCCCCTATACCGCCAGTACCAACACACATCCCCTATACCGCCAGTACCAACACACATCCCCTATACCAATACACATCCCCTACACTGCCAGTACCAACACACATCCCCTATACCAACACACATCCCCTATACCGCCAGTACCAACACACATCCCCTATACCGCCAGTACCAACACACATCCCCTATACCGCCAGTACCAATACACATCCCCTACACCGCCAGTACCAACAGACATCCCCTACACCGCCAGTACCAATACACATCCCCTACCCCGCCAGTACCAACACACATCCCCTACACCGCCAGTACCAATACACATCCCCTACACCGCCAGTACCAACACACATCCCCTATACCAACACACATCCCCTATACCGCCAGTACCAACACACATCCCCTACACCGCCAGTACCAACACACATCCCCTATACCGCCAGTACCAACACACATCCCCTACACCGCCAGTACCAACACACATCCCCTACACCGCCAGTACCAACACACATCCCCTACACCGCCAGTACCAATACACATCCCCTACACCGCCAGTACCAACACACATCCCCTACACCGCCAGTACCAACACACATCCCCTATACCAATACACATCCCTACACCGCCAGTACCAACACACATCCCCTATACCAACACACATCCCCTATACCGCCAGTACCAACACACATCCCCTATACCGCCAGTACCAACACACATCCCCTATACCAATATACATCCCCTACACCGCCTGTACCAACACACATCCCCTACACCGCCTGTACCAACACACATCCCGTACACCGCCAGTACCAATACACATCCCCACACCGCCAGTACCAACACACATTCCCTACACCGCCAGTACCAATACACATCCCCACACCGCCAGTACCAACACACATCCCCTATACCAACACACATCCCCTACACCGCCAGTACCAAAACACATCCCCTACACCGCCAGTACCAACACACATCCCCTACACCGCCAGTACCAATACACATCCCCTACACCGCCAGTACCAACACACATCCCCTATACCGCCAGTACCAACACACATCCCCTACACCGCCAGTACCAACACACATCCCCTACACCGCCAGTACCAACACACATCCCCTACACCGCCAGTACCAACACACATCCCCTATACCGCCAGTACCAACACACATCCCCTACACCGCCAGTACCAATACACATCCCCACACCGCCAGTACCAACACACATCCCCTATACCAACACACATCCCCTACACCGCCAGTACCAACACACATCCCCTACACCGCCAGTACCAACACACATCCCCTACACCGCCAGTACCAACACACATCCCCTACACCGCCTGTACCAACACACATCCCGTACACCGCCAGTACCAATACACATCCCCACACCGCCAGTACCAACACACATTCCCTACACCGCCAGTACCAATACACATCCCCACACCGCCAGTACCAACACACATCCCCTATACCAACACACATCCCCTACACCGCCAGTACCAAAACACATCCCCTACACCGCCAGTACCAACACACATCCCCTATACCGCCAGTACCAACACACATCCCCTACACCGCCAGTACCAACACACATCCCCTACACCGCCAGTACCAACACACATCCCCTACACCGCCAGTACCAATACACATCCCCTATACCGCCAGTACCAATACACATCCCCTACACCGCCAGTACCAACACACATCCCCTACACCGCCAGTACCAACACACATCCCCTATACCAATACACATCCCTACACCGCCAGTACCAACACACATCCCCTATACCAACACACATCCCCTATACCGCCAGTACCAACACACATCCCCTATACCGCCAGTACCAACACACATCCCCTATACCAATACACATCCCCTACACTGCCAGTACCAACACACATCCCCTATACCAACACACATCCCCTATACCGCCAGTACCAACACACATCCCCTATACCGCCAGTACCAACACACATCCCCTATACCGCCAGTACCAATACACATCCCCTACACCGCCAGTACCAACAGACATCCCCTACACCGCCAGTACCAATACACATCCCCTACCCCGCCAGTACCAACACACATCCCCTACACCGCCAGTACCAATACACATCCCCTACACCGCCAGTACCAACACACATCCCCTATACCAACACACATCCCCTATACCGCCAGTACCAACACACATCCCCTACACCGCCAGTACCAACACACATCCCCTATACCGCCAGTACCAACACACATCCCCTACACCGCCAGTACCAACACACATCCCCTACACCGCCAGTACCAACACACATCCCCTACACCGCCAGTACCAATACACATCCCCTATACCGCCAGTACCAATACACATCCCCTACACCGCCAGTACCAACACACATCCCCTACACCGCCAGTACCAACACACATCCCCTATACCAATACACATCCCTACACCGCCAGTACCAACACACATCCCCTATACCAACACACATCCCCTATACCGCCAGTACCAACACACATCCCCTATACCGCCAGTACCAACACACATCCCCTATACCAATATACATCCCCTACACCGCCTGTACCAACACACATCCCCTACACCGCCTGTACCAACACACATCCCGTACACCGCCAGTACCAATACACATCCCCACACCGCCAGTACCAACACACATTCCCTACACCGCCAGTACCAATACACATCCCCACACCGCCAGTACCAACACACATCCCCTATACCAACACACATCCCCTACACCGCCAGTACCAAAACACATCCCCTACACCGCCAGTACCAATACACATCCCCTACACCGCCAGTACCAACACATATCCCCTACACCGCCAGTACCAACACACATCCCCTATACCGCCAGTACCAACACACATCCCCTACACCGCCAGTACCAACACACATCCCCTACACCGCCAGTACCAACACACATCCCCTACACCGCCAGTACCAATACACATCCCCTATACCGCCAGTACCAACACACATCCCCTACACCGCCAGTACCAACACACATCCCCTCTACCAATACACATCCCTACACCGCCAGTACCAACACACATCCCCTATACCAACACACATCCCCTATACCGCCAGTACCAACACACATCCCCTATACCGCCAGTACCAACACACATCCCCTATACCGCCAGTACCAACACACATCCCCTATACCAATACACATCCCCTACACTGCCAGTACCAACACACATCCCCTATACCAACACACATCCCCTATACCGCCAGTACCAACACACATCCCCTATACCGCCAGTACCAACACACATCCCCTATACCGCCAGTACCAACACACATCCCCTACACCGCCAGTACCAACAGACATCCCCTACACCGCCAGTACCAATACACATCCCCTACCCCGCCAGTACCAACACACATCCCCTACACCGCCAGTACCAATACACATCCCCTACACCGCCAGTACCAACACACATCCCCTATACCAACACACATCCCCTATACCGCCAGTACCAACACACATCCCCTACACCGCCAGTACCAACACACATCCCCTATACCGCCAGTACCAACACACATCCCCTACACCGCCAGTACCAACACACATCCCCTACACCGCCAGTACCAACACACATCCCCTACACCGCCAGTACCAATACACATCCCCTACACCGCCAGTACCAACACACATCCCCTACACCGCCAGTACCAACACACATCCCCTATACCAATACACATCCCTACACCGCCAGTACCAACACACATCCCCTATACCAACACACATCCCCTATACCGCCAGTACCAACACACATCCCCTATACCGCCAGTACCAACACACATCCCCTATACCAATATACATCCCCTACACCGCCAGTACCAACACACATCCCCTATACCAACACACATCCCCTATACCGCCAGTACCAACACACATCCCCTATACCGCCAGTACCAACACACATCCCCTATACCGCCAGTACCAATACACATCCCCTACACCGCCAGTACCAACAGACATCCCCTACACCGCCAGTACCAATACACATCCCCTACACCGCCAGTACCAACACACATCCCCTACACCGCCAGTACCAATACACATCCCCTACACCGCCAGTACCAACACACATCCCCTATACCAACACACATCCCCTATACCGCCAGTACCAACACACATCCCCTATACCGCCAGTACCAACACACATCCCCTATACCGCCAGTACCAACACACATCCCCTATACCGCCAGTACCAACACACATCCCCTATACCGCCAGTACCAATACACATCCCCTATACCGCCAGTACCAATACACATCCCCTATACCGCCAGTACCAACACACATCCCCTATACAGCCAGTACCAACACACATCCCCTATACCGCCAGTACCAACACACATCCCCTACACCGCCAGTACCAACACACATCCCCTATACAGCCAGTACCAATACACATCCCTACACCGCCAGTACCAATACACATCCCCACACCGCCAGTACCAACACACATCCCTACACCGCCAGTACCAATACACATCCCCACACCGCCAGTACCAACACACATCCCCTATACCGCCAGTACCAACACACATCCCCTATACCGTCAGTACCAATACACATCCCCTACACCGCCAGTACCAACACACATCCCCACACCGCCAGTACCAATACACATCCCCTACACCGCCAGTACCAACACACATCCCCTATACCAACACACATCCCCTACACCGCCAGTACCAACACACATCCCCTACACCGCCAGTACCAATACACATCCCCTATACCAACACACATCCCCACACCGCCAGTACCAACACACATCCCCTACACCGCCAGTACCAACACACATCCCCTACACCGCCAGTACATATCCCCTACACCGCCAGTACCAACACACATCCCCTACACCGCCAGTACCAATACACATCCCCTACACCGCCAGTACCAATACACATCCCCTACCCCGCCAGTACCAACACACATCCCCTACACCGCCAGTACCAATACACATCCCCTACACCGCCAGTACCAACACACATCCCCTATACCAACACACATCCCCTATACCGCCAGTACCAACACACATCCCCTACACCGCCAGTACCAACACACATCCCCTATACCGCCAGTACCAACACACATCCCCTACACCGCCAGTACCAACACACATCCCCTACACCGCCAGTACCAACACACATCCCCTACACCGCCAGTACCAATACACATCCCCTATACCGCCAGTACCAATACACATCCCCTACACCGCCAGTACCAACACACATCCCCTACACCGCCAGTACCAACACACATCCCCTATACCAATACACATCCCTACACCGCCAGTACCAACACACATCCCCTATACCAACACACATCCCCTATACCGCCAGTACCAACACACATCCCCTATACCGCCAGTACCAACACACATCCCCTATACCAATATACATCCCCTACACCGCCTGTACCAACACACATCCCCTACACCGCCTGTACCAACACACATCCCGTACACCGCCAGTACCAATACACATCCCCACACCGCCAGTACCAACACACATTCCCTACACCGCCAGTACCAATACACATCCCCACACCGCCAGTACCAACACACATCCCCTATACCAACACACATCCCCTACACCGCCAGTACCAAAACACATCCCCTACACCGCCAGTACCAATACACATCCCCTACACCGCCAGTACCAACACATATCCCCTACACCGCCAGTACCAACACACATCCCCTATACCGCCAGTACCAACACACATCCCCTACACCGCCAGTACCAACACACATCCCCTACACCGCCAGTACCAACACACATCCCCTACACCGCCAGTACCAATACACATCCCCTATACCGCCAGTACCAACACACATCCCCTACACCGCCAGTACCAACACACATCCCCTATACAGCCAGTACCAACACACATCCCCTATACCGCCAGTACCAACACACATCCCCTACACCGCCAGTACCAACACACATCCCCTATACAGCCAGTACCAATACACATCCCTACACCGCCAGTACCAATACACATCCCCACACCGCCAGTACCAACACACATCCCTACACCGCCAGTACCAATACACATCCCCACACCGCCAGTACCAACACACATCCCCTACACCGCCAGTACCAACACACATCCCCTATACCGTCAGTACCAATACACATCCCCTACACCGCCAGTACCAACACACATCCCCACACCGCCAGTACCAATACACATCCCCTACACCGCCAGTACCAACACACATCCCCTATACCAACACACATCCCCTACACCGCCAGTACCAACACACATCCCCTACACCGCCAGTACCAATACACATCCCCTATACCAACACACATCCCCACACCGCCAGTACCAACACACATCCCCTACACCGCCAGTACCAACACACATCCCCTACACCGCCAGTACATATCCCCTACACCGCCAGTACCAACACACATCCCCTACACCGCCAGTACCAATACACATCCCCTACACCGCCAGTACCAATACACATCCCCTACCCCGCCAGTACCAACACACATCCCCTACACCGCCAGTACCAATACACATCCCCTACACCGCCAGTACCAACACACATCCCCTATACCAACACACATCCCCTATACCGCCAGTACCAACACACATCCCCTACACCGCCAGTACCAACACACATCCCCTATACCGCCAGTACCAACACACATCCCCTACACCGCCAGTACCAACACACATCCCCTACACCGCCAGTACCAACACACATCCCCTACACCGCCAGTACCAATACACATCCCCTACACCGCCAGTACCAATACACATCCCCTACACCGCCAGTACCAATACACATCCCCTACACCGCCAGTACCAATACACATCCCCTACACCGCCAGTACCAATACACATCCCCTACACCGCCAGTACCAATACACATCCCCTACACCGCCAGTACCAACACACATCCCCTATACCGCCAGTACCAACACACATCCCCTACACCGCCAGTACCAACACACATCCCCTACACCGCCAGTACCAACACACATCCCCTACACCGCCAGTACCAAAACACATCCCCTACACCGCCAGTACCAACACACATCCCCTACACCGCCAGTACCAACACACATCCCCTATACCAATACACATCCCTACACCGCCAGTACCAACACACATCCCCTATACCAACACACATCCCCTATACCGCCAGTACCAACACACATCCCCTATACCGCCAGTACCAACACACATCCCCTATACCAATATACATCCCCTACACCGCCAGTACCAACACACATCCCCTATACCAACACACATCCCCTATACCGCCAGTACCAACACACATCCCCTATACCGCCAGTACCAACACACATCCCCTATACCGCCAGTACCAATACACATCCCCTACACCGCCAGTACCAACAGACATCCCCTACACCGCCAGTACCAATACACATCCCCTACACCGCCAGTACCAACACACATCCCCTACACCGCCAGTACCAATACACATCCCCTACACCGCCAGTACCAACACACATCCCCTATACCAACACACATCCCCTATACCGCCAGTACCAACACACATCCCCTATACCGCCAGTACCAACACACATCCCCTATACCGCCAGTACCAACACACATCCCCTATACCGCCAGTACCAACACACATCCCCTATACCGCCAGTACCAATACACATCCCCTATACCGCCAGTACCAATACACATCCCCTATACCGCCAGTACCAACACACATCCCCTATACAGCCAGTACCAACACACATCCCCTATACCGCCAGTACCAACACACATCCCCTACACCGCCAGTACCAACACACATCCCCTACACCGCCAGTACCAATACACATCCCCTATACCACCAGTACCAACACACATCCCCTACAACGCCAGTACCAACACACATCCCCTATACCGCCAGTACCAACACACATCCCCTACAACGCCAGTACTAATACACATCCCCTATACCGCAAGTACCAACACACATCCCCTATACCGCCAGTACCAACACACATTCCCTATACCGCCAGTACCAACACACATCCCCTATACCGCCAGTACCAACACACATCCCCTATACCGCCAGTACCAACACACATCCCCTACACCGCCAGTACCAACACACATCCCCTACACCGCCAGTACCAACACACATCCCCTACACCGCCAGTACTAATACACATCCCCTACATCGCCAGTACCAACACACATCCCCTACATCGCCAGTACCAACACACATCCCCTATACCGCCAGTACCAACACACATCCCCTATACCGCCAGTACCAACACACATCCCCTACACCGCCAGTACCAACACACATCCCCTACACCGCCAGTACCAACACACATCCCCTATACCGCCAGTACCAACACACATCCCCTACACCGCCAGTACCAACACACATCCCCTACACCGCCAGTACCAACACACATCCCCTACACCGCCAGTACCAATACACATCCCCTATACCACCAGTACCAACACACATCCCCTACATCGCCAGTACCAACACACATCCCCTATACCAACACACATCCCCTACACCGCCAGTACCAACACACATCCCCTACACCGCCAGTACCAACACACATCCCCTATACAGCCAGTACCAATACACATCCCTACACCGCCAGTACCAATACACATCCCCACACCGCCAGTACCAACACACATCCCTACACCGCCAGTACCAATACACATCCCCACACCGCCAGTACCAACACACATCCCCTACACCGCCAGTACCAATACACATCCCCTACACCGCCAGTACCAATACACATCCCCTACACCGCCAGTACCAACACACATCCCCACACCGCCAGTACCAATACACATCCCCTACACCGCCAGTACCAACACACATCCCCTATACCAACACACATCCCCTACACCGCCAGTACCAACACACATCCCCTACACCGCCAGTACCAATACACATCCCCTATACCAACACACATCCCCACACCGCCAGTACCAACACACATCCCCTACACCGCCAGTACCAACACACATCCCCTACACCGCCAGTACATATCCCCTACACCGCCAGTACCAACACACATCCCCTACACCGCCAGTACCAATACATATCCCCTATACAGCCAGTACCAACACACATCCCCTACACCGCCAGTACCAACACACATCCCCTACACCGCCAGTACCAACACACATCCCCTACACCGCCAGTACCAATACACATCCCCTACACCGCCAGTACCAACACACATCCCCACACCGCCAGTACCAATACACATCCCCTACACCGCCAGTACCAACACACATCCCCTATACCAACACACATCCCCTACACCGCCAGTACCAACACACATCCCCTACACCGCCAGTACCAATACACATCCCCTATACCAACACACATCCCCACACCGCCAGTACCAACACACATCCCCTACACCGCCAGTACCAACACACATCCCCTACACCGCCAGTACATATCCCCTACACCGCCAGTACCAACACACATCCCCTACACCGCCAGTACCAATACATATCCCCTATACAGCCAGTACCAACACACATCCCCTACACCGCCAGTACCAACACACATCCCCTACACCGCCAGTACCAATACACATCCCCTACACCGCCAGTACCAACACACACCCCCTACACCGCCAGTACCAGTACACATCCCCTACACCGCCAGTACCAACACACACCCCCTACACCGCCAGTACCAATACACATCCCCTACACCGCCAGTACCAATACACATCCCCTACACCGCCAGTACCAATACACATCCCCTACACCGCCAGTACCAATACACATCCCCTACACCGCCAGTACCAATACACATCCCCTATACCGCCAGTACCAATACACATCCCTATACCGCCAGTACCAACACACACCCCCTATACCGCCAGTACCAACACACATCCCCTACACCGCCAGTACCAACACACATCCCTATACCGCCAGTACCAACACACCCCCTATACTGCCAGTACCAACACACATCCCCTATACCAACACACATCCCCTACACCGCCAGTACCAACACACATCCCCTATACCAACACACATCCCCTACACCGCCAGTACCAACACATCCCCTATACCGCCAGTACCAATACACATCCCCTATACCAACACACATCCCCTACACCGCCAGTACCAACACATCCCCTATACCGCCAGTACCAACACACATCCCCAGTACCAATACACATCCCCTACACCGCCAGTACCAACACACATCCCCTACACTGCCAGTACCAACACACATCCCCTACACTGCCAGTACCAACACACATCCCCTACACCGCCAGTACCAATACACATCCCCTACACCGCCAGTACCAATACACATCCCCTACACCGCCAGTACCAACACACATCCCCTACACCGCCAGTACCAACACACATCCCCTACACCGCCAGTACCAACACACATCCCCTATACAGCCAGTACCAATACACATCCCCTACACCGCCAGTACCAACACACATCCCCTATACCAACACACATCCCCTACACCGCCAGTACCAACACACATCCCCTACACCGCCAGTACCAATACACATCCCCTATACCAACACACATCCCCACACCGCCAGTACCAACACACATCCCCTACACCGCCAGTACCAACACACATCCCCTACACCGCCAGTACATATCCCCTACACCGCCAGTACCAACACACATCCCCTACACCGCCAGTACCAATACATATCCCCTATACAGCCAGTACCAACACACATCCCCTACAACGCCAGTACCAACACACATCCCCTACACCGCCAGTACCAATACACATCCCCTACACCGCCAGTACCAACACACACCCCCTACACCGCCAGTACCAGTACACATCCCCTACACCGCCAGTACCAACACACACCCCCTACACCACCAGTACCAATACACATCCCCTACACCGCCAGTACCAATACACATCCCCTACACCGCCAGTACCAATACACATCCCCTACACCGCCAGTACCAATACACATCCCCTATACCGCCAGTACCAATACACATCCCTATACCGCCAGTACCAACACACACCCCCTATACCGCCAGTACCAACACACATCCCCTACACCGCCAGTACCAACACACATCCCTATACCGCCAGTACCAACACACCCCCTATACTGCCAGTACCAACACACATCCCCTATACCAACACACATCCCCTACACCGCCAGTACCAACACATCCCCTATACCGCCAGTACCAATACACATCCCCTATACCAACACACATCCCCTACACCGCCAGTACCAACACATCCCCTATACCGCCAGTACCAACACACATCCCCAGTACCAATACACATCCCCTACACCGCCAGTACCAACACACATCCCCTACACTGCCAGTACCAACACACATCCCCTACACCGCCAGTACCAATACACATCCCCTACACCGCCAGTACCAATACACATCCCCTACACCGCCAGTACCAACACACATCCCCTACACCGCCAGTACCAATACACATCCCCTACACCGCCAGTACCAACACACATCCCCTATACAGCCAGTACCAACACACATCCCCTACACCGCCAGTACCAACACATCATACTAATACACATCAAGGCTATGTCCCAAATGCCATTATTCTCTAGAACCAGAGCTAAAGTATCGCACTATATAGGGAAGTGTCATTTCGGACACATTCTTAGACTCGGTGAAACAAAAAGGTCCAAACCCAGGAGAAATGCACCGTCACCAGGAAATGGAAGCTAGGAGAAATGCACCGTCACCAGGAAATGGAAGCTAGGAGAAATGCACCGTCACCAGGAAATGGAAGCTAGGAGAAATGCACCGTCACCAGGAAATGGAAGCTAGGAGAAATGCACCATCACCAGGAAATGGAAGCTAGGAGAAATGCACCATCACCAGGGAATGGAAGCTAGGAGAAATGCACCATCACCAGGGAATGGAAGCTAGGAGAAATGCACCATCACCAGGAAATGGAAGCTAGGAGAAATGCACCATCACCAGGAAATGGAAGCTAGGAGAAATGCACCGTCACCAGGAAATGGAAGCTAGGAGAAATGCACCGTCACCAGGAAATGGAAGCTAGGAGAAATGCACCGTCACCAGGGAATGGAAGCCAGGAGAAATGCACCATCACCAGGAAATGGAAGCTAGGAGAAATGCACCATCACCAGGGAATGGAAGCCAGGAGAAATGCACCATCACCAGGAAATGGAAGCTAGGAGAAATGCACCATCACCAGGGAATGGAAGCCAGGAGAAATGCACCATCACCAGGAAATGGAAGCTAGGAGAAATGCACCATCACCAGGAAATGGAAGCTAGGAGAAATGCACCATCACCAGGAAATGGAAGCTAGGAGAAATGCACCATCACCAGGAAATGGAAGCTAGGAGAAATGCACCATCACCAGGAAATGGAAGCTAGGAGAAATGCACCGTCACCAGGAAATGGAAGCTAGGAGAAATGCACCGTCACCAGGAAATGGAAGCTAGGAGAAATGCACCGTCACCAGGAAATGGAAGCTAGGAGAAATGCACCGTCACCAGGAAACGGAAGCCAGGAGAAATGCACCATCATTAGGAAACGGAAGCCAGGAGAAATGCACCGTCACCAGGGAACGGAAGCCAGGAGAAATGCACCGTCACCAGGAAACGGAAGCTAGGAGAAATGCACCATCATCAGGGAACGGAAGCCAGGAGAAATGCACCGTCACCAGGGAACGGAAGCTAGGAGAAATGCACCGTCACCAGGGAACGGAAGCCAGGAGAAATGCACCGTCACCAGGGAACGGAAGCCAGTTGAAATGCACCGTCACCAGGGAACGGAAGCCATTTCAGACACAGCCCAAAACTGATTTAGATATACTATCCACCTACCGGCTTGATGATCCATTTCTGCCTGCTACCACTGTCCTCCCAGGCTTTCCTCAGCAGCTTGATGTCCTGAGGAAGAACGAAGGAGCGAGGGAAGAAGCTGAATTCCCTCTTACCAAACTGAGCCTGCATCTTAGACAGGTTCCTCCACAGACGGTCTTTACGACCGATCTGGAACGAGCCGGGGAAGTGGTTCAACTAGAGAGAACACACAGAGAGACAAGTCAATAATGCAGATCGAATCAATAATAATCAATATGATTCTTGTTTAGCTGGTGCTTTTATCTGGTCTCAGATCCCTAGGAGTTGGCAATATGGCACAAAATGATCTGGGACCAGGCTAGCATTATCCCTTCATTGATTCTTTTTAAATATGGAGCCAATTTCTTTTAAGCAATTTTATTTCCATGAATGATAAAAACACATCTCTCTCGTCTCTCCGCAGCAGACATACAGTGGATTCATAAAGGATTTACAGCCTTATTCTAAAGCGGATTAAATAAACATTTTCACTCATCAATCTACACACTATACCCCATAATTTTGCAAATCTATTCAAAGTAAAAAACAGAAATACCTTATTTAGTATTCAGACCCTTTGCTATGAGACCTAAAATTGAGCTCAGGTGCATCCTGTTTCCATGAATCATCCTTGAGATGTTCCTACGACTTGATTGGAGTCCACCTGTGGTAAATTCAATTGATTGGACATGATTTGGAAAGACACACACACCTGTCTATATAAGGTCCCACAGTTGACAGTGCATGTCAGAGCAAAAACCAAGTCATGGAATTGTCCGTAGAGCCCGGAGACAGGATTGTGTCGGGGCACAGATCTGGGGAAGGGTACCAAAACATTTCTGCAGCATTGAAGGTCCCCAAGAACACAGTGTCCTCCATCATTCTTGAATGGAAGAAGTTTGGAAGCACCAAGACTCTTCCTAGAGCTGACCGCCCGGCCAAACTGAGCAATCGGAGGAGAAAGGCCTTGGTCAGGGAGGTGACCAAGAACCCGATGGTCACTCTGACAGAGCTCCAGAGTTCCTCTGTGGAGATGGGAGAACCTTCCAGAAGGACAACCATCTCTGCAGCACTCCACCAATCAGGCCTTTATGGTAGAATGGCCAGACAGAAGCCATTCCTCAGTAAAAGGCACATGACAGCCCACTTGGAGTTTAACAAAAAGCACCGAAAGGACTCTCAGACCATGAGAAACAAGATTCTCTGGTTCACCTTCCAACAGGACTACAACCCTAAGCAGACAGCCAAGACAACACAGGAGCGGCTTCGGGACAAGTCTCTGAATGTCCTTGAGTGGTCCAGCCAGAGCCCGGACTTGAACCCGATCGAACATCTCTGAAGAGACCTTAAAATAGCTGTGCAGCGATGCTCCCCATCCAACCTGACAGAGCTTGAGAGGATCTGCAGAGAAGAATGGGAGAAACTCCACAAATACAGGTGTGCCAAGCTTGTAGCGTTACACCCAAGAAGACTCAAGGCTGTAATCGCTGTCAAAGGTGCTTCAACAAATTACTGAGTAAAGGGTCTGAATACTTATGTAAAAGTGATAGAAGGTTTTCATACATTTGCAAACATTTCTAAAAAACAGTTTTTGATATGTCATTATAGGGTATTGTGATGTCATTATAGGGTATTGTGATGTCATTATAGGGTATTGTGATGTCATTATAGGGTATTGTGATGTCATTATAGGGTATTGTGATGTCATTATAGGGTATTGTGATGTCATTATAGGGTATTGTGATGTCATTATAGGGTATTGTGATGTCATTATAGGGTATTGTGATGTCATTATAGGGTATTGTGATGTCATTATAGGGTATTGTGTTTAGAATGATGAGGGGGAAAAAACGATTGAATCCATTTTAGAATAAGGCTGTAACGTAACAAAATGTGGAAAAAGTTCAAGGGGTCTGAATACTTTCCAAATGCACTATATGGTGAGCAATATGTTTGGAATATCAAAATCGCAATAAAATCACAGTATAGAATATCAATACATATCGAATCAGCACAAGTATCATGATAATATCATATCGTGAGGTCCCTGGCAATACCCAGCCGGGGTGGGAAACATTATGGTCCACCAGCCACTGTGGCAGATAGATACAAATACATCCACTAGCCACTCAGATTTTTTAACCAGCCAAAATATCTTTCTCCATAAATTACACAAAGACATTTAAAAACAGATGAGCATGCTTTGTTTTCCTAAAAATAAATAAAAAGGTATTTCAAGTAAGACGTTAATCGAGTATATTTCTTAATTTCATTTTTGTGATCTACTTAATTTAATCAATGTATGTTAAAATAAATCATTTTAGATACAATAGTGAAAACAGTTGTACAACTGAACATCAATAAATCAATAAAAGTGCCCTGCAACAAAAGGCTGAATTTTACAGCTTCCTTATTATCAGAATTTAGGACCACGCTCACATGCTTTACGACGAGTACACGATGTGCTCTTAAACAGAAATGTAGACGTACGCAAATAAATCTAGAACAATGAAAGTAGGAGTGTTTTTTAACGATAACAAATTACTAAAAGTTCATGAATAAAAGTTTAGGAGTGATCCATGCTCAATCACAGACAATTATATTAGGTGAGACAAATATTCAGCTGCCCCTTTAAGAGGGGACCGGGCCGTTACCGCGGTAACTTGGGCACTCACTTGTCTGTGATGGCTGGGGGGAAAAATCTCAGACTGTGATGACTTCCTAGCAGCAGACAGCTGCAGCAAACTAAAACTAACATTGAAAAACAAATTAAGAGTGTGAAGAAAACGATGTAACGAGCGAAGAAACAGGAGGACAAAGTCACACTTTTGTAGTAGTACTTTTGTCAATTCCACCAACTTCTACATGTGGCCTTAAAAAATAAAAAAAAATAACAAAATCAACAAAAAAGTTGTGAAATGTTCTGTGTGACCACCTGCCAACATGGCCGGTCAAAGAAACCTTTTCTATCCAACAATGACAAAATCTACCCATATTTAACGAGTGGCAGGTGTTAATTTCCAACCCTGTTCCCAGCCCTATCTAGCCTACCTTCTGGTATTCCCTGATGGCCTTGAACCCAGGGGACTTCATATGGTGACCCCAGCAGCCAAGCCAATCATGACTTTCTGCAACAACAAGAACTTTATTAACGTTTTACACAAATATGAACAGAAAAGAAAAAGAAAAAAGACGTCTTTAAAATGTCAAATAAGGCAAGACGGAGGGATTTGAAACCCCCTTATTAAGGAACTCACTCTTGGTGACTTTAAAGTGTGACCTGGCGATGGTGTGTTTGACGATGTTGGGAGTCACAGTACTCATCTTCCATTTGAGCAGTTTCCTCTGTTCTGGTGGCAGGGGCTCCACTGAAACACACAATACAGCTACAGGAATAGGACTAGGGATGAGTACCAAATGGAAGCACGTTCCCTACAGGCCCTGGTAGAAAGTAGTGCACTATGAAGAGAGAAGGGTGTCATTTGGATTAAAATTATATACAATAGAGCTATCTATAGGGCTAGAGGCAGCAGTCTCTACCCTGGGGGGGGGGGGGGGGGGACTAGAGGCAGCAGTCTCTCTACTGGGAGGGATGGGACTAGAGGCAGCAGTCTCCCTACTGGGAGGGGTAGGACTAGAGGCAGCTGTCTCCCTACTGGGAGGGAAAGGACTAGAGGCAGCAGTCTCTCTACTGGGAGGGATAGGACTAGAGGCAGCAGTCTCCCTACTGGGAGGGATAGGACTAGAGGCAGCTGTCTCCCTACTGGGAGGGAAAGGACTAGAGGCAGCAGTCTCTACCCTGGGGGGGGGGGACTAGAGGCAGCAGTCTCTCTACTGGGAGGGATAGGACTAGAGGCAGCAGTCTCTCTACTGGGAGGGATAGGACTAGAGGCAGCAGTCTCTACTGGGAGGAGTAGGACTAGAGGCAGCAGTCTCTCTACTGGGAGGGATAGGACTAGAGGCAGCAGTCTCTACTGGGAGGGATAGGACTAGAGGCAGCAGTCTCCCTACTGGGAGGGATATGACTAGAGGCAGCAGTCTCCCTACTGGGAGGGATAGGACTAGAGGCAGCAGTCTCCCTACTGGGAGGGATAGGACTAGAGGCAGCAGTCTCCCTACTGGGAGGAATATGACTAGAGGCAGCAGTCTCCCTACTGGGAGGGATAGGACTAGAGGCAGCAGTCTCCCTACTGGGAGGGGTAGGACTAGAGGCAGCTGTCTCTACCCTGGGAGGGGGGGGGTAGGACTAGAGGCAGCGGTCTCCCTACTGGGAGGGATATGACTAGAGGCAGCAGTCTCCCTACTGGGAGGGATAGGGCTAGAGGCAGCAGTCTCTACTGGGAGGGATAGGACTAGAGGCAGCAGTCTCTACTGGGAGGGATAGGACTAGAGGCAGCAGTCTCCCTACTGGGAGGGGGGGGCTAAAGGCAGCGGTCTCCCTACTGGGAGGGGGGGGGGGCTAGAGGCAGCGGTCTCTACCCTGGGGGGGGGACTAGAGGCAGCAGTCTCTCTACTGGGAGGGATATGACTAGAGGCAGCAGTCTCCCTACTGGGAGGGATAGGGCTAGAGGCAGCAGTCTCTCCTGGGAGGGATAGGACTAGAGGCAGCAGTCTCCCTACTGGGAGGAGTAGGACTAGAGGCAGCAGTCTCTACTGGGAGGAGTAGGACTAGAGGCAGCAGTCTCCCTACTGGGAGGGATAGGGCTAGAGGCAGCAGTCTCTACTGGGAGGGATAGGACTAGAGGCAGCGGTCTCCCTACTGGGAGGGATAGGACTAGAGGCAGCAGTCTCCCTACTGGGAGGGATAGGACTAGAGGCAGCAGTCTCCCTACTGGGAGGGATAGGACTAGAGGCAGCAGTCTCTACACTGGGGGGGGGACAAGAGGCAGCAGTCTCTCTACTGGGAGGGATAGGACTAGAGGCAGCAGTCTCCCTACTGGGAGGGATATGACTAGAGGCAGCAGTCTCTCTACTGGGAGGGATATGACTAGAGGCAGCAGTCTCTACTGGGAGGGATAGGACTAGAGGCAGCAGTCTCTCTACTGGGAGGGATAGGACTAGAGGCAGCAGTCTCCCTACTGGGAGGGATAGGACTAGAGGCAGCAGTCTCCCTACTGGGAGGGATAGGACTAGAGGCAGCAGTCTCCCTACTGGGAGGGATAGGACTAGAGGCAGCAGTCTCCCTACTGGGAGGAATATGACTAGAGGCAGCAGTCTCCCTACTGGGAGGGATAGGACTAGAGGCAGCAGTCTCTACTGGGAGGGGTAGGACTAGAGGCAGCTGTCTCTACCCTGGGAGGGGGGGGGATAGGACTAGAGGCAGCGGTCTCCCTACTGGGAGGGATATGACTAGAGGCAGCAGTCTCCCTACTGGGAGGGATAGGGCTAGAGGCAGCAGTCTCTACTGGGAGGGATAGGACTAGAGGCAGCAGTCTCTACTGGGAGGGATAGGACTAGAGGCAGCAGTCTCCCTACTGGGAGGGGGGGGGCTAAAGGCAGCGGTCTCCCTACTGGGAGGGGGGGGGGGGGGGCTAGAGGCAGCGGTCTCTAACCTGGGGGGGGGGGGGACTAGAGGCAGCAGTCTCTCTACTGGGAGGGATATGACTAGAGGCAGCAGTCTCTACTGGGAGGGATAGGACTAGAGGCAGCAGTCTCCCTACTGGGAGGGATAGGGCTAGAGGCAGCGGTCTCCCTACTGGGAGGGATAGGACTAGAGGCAGCAGTCTCCCTACTGGGAGGAGTAGGACTAGAGGCAGCAGTCTCTACTGGGAGGAGTAGGACTAGAGGCAGCAGTCTCCCTACTGGGAGGGATAGGGCTAGAGGCAGCAGTCTCTACTGGGAGGGATAGGACTAGAGGCAGCAGTCTCCCTACTGGGAGGGATAGGGCTAGAGGCAGCGGTCTCCCTACTGGGAGGGATAGGACTAGAGGCAGCAGTCTCCCTACTGGGAGGGATAGGACTAGAGGCAGCAGTCTCCCTACTGGGAGGGATAGGACTAGAGGCAGCAGTCTCCCTACTGGGAGGGATAGGACTAGAGGCAGCAGTCTCCCTACTGGGAGGGATATGACTAGAGGCAGCAGTCTCTCTACTGGGAGGGATATGACTAGAGGCAGCGGCCTCTACTGGGAGGGATAGGACTAGAGGCAGCAGTCTCTACTGGGAGGGATAGGACTAGAGGCAGCAGTCTCCCTACTGGGAGGGATAGGACTAGAGGCAGCAGTCTCTACTGGGAGGGGTAGGACTAGAGGCAGCAGTCTCCCTACTGGGAGGGATAGGACTAGAGGCAGCAGTCTCTCTACTGGGAGGGATGGGACTAGAGGCAGCAGTCTCCCTACTGGGGGGGATAGGACTAGAGGCAGCAGTCTCTACTGGGAGGGATAGGACTAGAGGCAGCAGTCTCTACTGGGAGGGATAGGACTAGAGGCAGCAGTCTCCCTACTGGGAGGGATAGGACTAGAGGCAGCAGTCTCTACTGGGAGGGATAGGACTAGAGGCAGCAGTCTCTACTGGGAGGGATAGGACTAGAGGCAGCAGTCTCTTTACTGGGAGGGATGGGACTAGAGGCAGCAGTCTCTCTACTGGGGGGGATATGACTAGAGGCAGCAGTCTCCCTACTGGGAGGGATAGGACTAGAGGCAGCAGTCTCTCTACTGGGAGGGATAGGACTAGAGGCAGCAGTCTCTCTACTGGGAGGGATAGGACTAGAGGCAGCAGTCTCCCTACTGGGAGGGATAGGACTAGAGGCAGCAGTCTCCCTACTGGGAGGGATAGGACTAGAGGCAGCAGTCTCCCTACTGGGAGGGATAGGACTAGAGGCAGCAGTCTCTCTACTGGGAGGGATAGGACTAGAGGCAGCAGTCTCCCTACTGGGAGGGATAGGACTAGAGGCAGCAGTCTCCCTACTGGGAGGGATATGACTAGAGGCAGCAGTCTCCCTACTGGGAGGGATAGGACTAGAGGCAGCAGTCTCCCTACTGGGGGGGATAGGACTAGAGGCAGCCGTCTCCCTACTGGGAGGGATAGGACTAGAGGCAGCAGTCTCTACTGGGAGGAGTAGGACTAGAGGCAGCAGTCTCCCTACTGGGAGGGATATGACTAGAGGCAGCAGTCTCTACTGGGAGGGGTAGGACTAGAGGCAGCAGTCTCCCTACTGGGAGGGATAGGACTAGAGGCAGCAGTCTCCCTACTGGGAGGGATAGGACTAGAGGCAGCAGTCTCCCTACTGGGGGGGATAGGACTGAGGCAGCAGTCTCTACTGGGAGGGATAGGACTAGAGGCAGCAGTCTCCCTACTGGGAGGGATAGGACTAGAGGCAGCAGTCTCCCTACTGGGAGGGATAGGACTAGAGGCAGCAGTCTCCCTACTGGGAGGGAGTAGGACTAGAGGCAGCAGTCTCCCTACTGGGAGGGATAGGACTGAGGCAGCAGTCTCTACTGGGAGGGATAGGACTAGAGGCAGCAGTCTCTACTGGGAGGGATAGACTAGAGGCAGCAGTCTCTCTACTGGGAGGGATAGGACTAGAGGCAGCAGTCTCCCTACTGGGAGGGATAGGACTAGAGGCAGCAGTCTCCCTACTGGGGAGGGATCAGGAGCTAGAGGCAGCAGTCTCCCTACTGGGAGGGATAGGACTAGAGGCAGCAGTCTCCCTACTGGGAGGGATAGGACTAGAGGCAGACAGTCTCCCTACTGGGAGGGATAGGACTAGAGGCAGCAGTCTCCCTACTGGGGGAGTAGGACTAGAGGCAGCAGTCTCTACTGGGAGGGTAGGACTAGAGGCAGCAGTCTCCCTACTGGGAGGGATAGGACTAGAGGCAGCAGTCTCTACTGGGAGGGATAGGACTAGAGGCAGCAGTCTCCCTACTGGGAGGGATAGGACTAGAGGCAGCAGTATCTCTACTGGGAGAGATAGGACTAGAGGCAGCAGTCTCTACTGGGAGGGATAGGACTAGAGGCAGCAGTCTCCCTACTGGGGGGGATAGGACTAGAGGCAGAGCTTACTGGGAGGGATAGGACTAGAGGCAGCAGTCTCCCTACTGGGAGGGATAGGACTAGAGGCAGCAGTCTCCCTACTGGGAGGGATAGGACTAGAGGCAGCAGTCTCCCTACTGGGAGGGATAGGACTAGAGGCAGCAGTCTCCCTACTGGGAGGGATAGGACTAGAGGCAGCAGTCTCCCTACTGGGAGGGATAGGACTAGAGGCAGCAGTCTCTACTGGGAGGGATAGGACTAGAGGCAGCAGTCTCCCTACTGGGAGGGATAGGACTAGAGGCAGCAGTCTCCCTACTGGGAGGATAGGACTAGAGGCAGCAGTCTCTACTGGGAGGGATAGGACTAGAGGCAGCAGTCTCCTACTGGGAGGGAGTAGGACTAGAGGCAGCAGTCTCCCTACTGGGAGGGATAGGACTAGAGGCAGCAGTCTCTCTACTGGGAGGGATAGGACTAGAGGCAGCAGTCTCCCTACTGGGAGGGATAGGACTAGAGGCAGCAGTCTCCCTACTGGGAGGGATAGGACTAGAGGCAGCAGTCTCCCTACTGGGAGGGATAGGACTAGAGGCAGCAGTCTCCCTACTGGGAGGGATAGGACTAGAGGCAGCAGTCTCCCTACTGGGAGGGATAGGACTAGAGGCAGCAGTCTCCCTACTGGGAGGGATAGGACTAGAGGCAGCAGTCTCCCTACTGGGAGGGATAGGACTAGAGGCAGCAGTCTCCCTACTGGGAGGGATAGGACTAGAGGCAGCAGTCTCTACTGGGAGGGATAGGACTAGAGGCAGCAGTCTCCCTACTGGGAGGGATAGGACTAGAGGCAGCAGTCTCCCTACTGGGAGGGATAGGACTAGAGGCAGCAGTCTCCCTACTGGGAGGGATAGGACTAGAGGCAGCAGTCTCCCTACTGGGAGGGATAGGACTAGAGGCAGCAGTCTCCCTACTGGGGGGGATAGGATCTAGAGGCAGCAGTCTCCCTACTGAGGAGCGGCCCCTACTGGGAGGGGTAGGACTAGAGGCAGCAGTCTCCCTACTGGGAGGGATAGGACTAGAGGCAGCAGTCTCTACTGGGAGGGGTAGGACTAGAGGCAGCAGTCTCCCTACTGGGAGGGATAGGACTAGAGGCAGCAGTCTCTCTACTGGGAGGGATAGGACTAGAGGCAGCAGTCTCCTACTGACTGGGAGGGCACTACTGGGAGGGATAGGACTAGAGGCAGCAGTCTCCCTACTGGGAGGGATAGGACTAGAGGCAGCAGTCTCCCTACTGGGAGGGATAGGACTAGAGGCAGCAGTCTCCCTACTGGGAGGGATAGGACTAGAGGCAGCAGTCTCCCTACTGGGAGGGATGGGACTAGAGGCAGCAGTCTCCCTACTGGGAGGGATAGGACTAGAGGCAGCAGTCTCTACTGGGAGGGATAGGACTAGAGGCAGCAGTCTCTCACTGGGGGGGATAGGACTAGAGGCAGCAGTCTCTACTGGGAGGGATATGACTAGAGGCAGCAGTCTCCCTACTGGGAGGGATAGGACTAGAGGCAGCAGTCTCCCTACTGGGGGGATAGGACTAGAGGCAGCAGTCTCTACTGGGAGGGATAGGACTAGAGGCAGCAGTCTCCCTACTGGGAGGGATAGGACTAGAGGACAGCAGTCTCCCTACTGGGAGGGATAGGACTAGAGGCAGCAGTCTCCCTACTGGGGGGGATAGGACTAGAGGCAGCAGTCTCCCTACTGGGAGGGATAGGACTAGAGGCAGCAGTCTCCCTACTGGGAGGGATAGGACTAGAGGCAGCAGTCTCCCTACTGGGAGGGATAGGACTAGAGGCAGCAGTCTCCCTACTGGGGGGGATATGACTAGAGGCAGCAGTCTCTACTGGGGGGATAGGACTAGAGGCAGCAGTCTCTACTGGGGGGATAGGACTAGAGGCAGCAGTCTCCCTACTGGGGGGGATAGGACTAGAGGCAGCCGTCTCCCTACTGGGAGGGATAGGACTAGAGGCAGCAGTCTCCCTACTGGGGGGGATAGGACTAGATGCAGCCGTCTCCCTACTGGGAGGGATAGGACTAGAGGCAGCAGTCTCTACTGGGAGGAGTAGGACTAGAGGCAGCAGTCTCCCTACTGGGAGGGATATGACTAGAGGCAGCAGTCTCTACTGGGAGGGGTAGGACTAGAGGCAGCAGTCTCCCTACTGGGAGGGATAGGACTAGAGGCAGCAGTCTCTACTGGGAGGAGTAGGACTAGAGGCAGCAGTCTCTACTGGGAGGGATAGGACTAGAGGCAGCAGTCTCTCTACTGGGAGGGATAGGACTAGAGGCAGCAGTCTCTCTACTGGGAGGGATAGGACTAGAGGCAGCAGTCTCTACTGGGAGGGATATGACTAGAGGCAGCAGTCTCACTACTGGGAGGGATAGGACTAGAGGCAACAGTCTCCCTACTGGGAGGGATAGGACTAGAGGCAGCAGTCTCTACTGGGGGGGATAGGACTAGAGGCAGCAGTCTCCCTACTGGGAGGGATAGGACTAGAGGCAGCAGTCTCCCTACTGGGAGGGATAGGACTAGAGGCAACAGTCTCCCTACTGGGAGGGATAGGACTAGAGGCAGCAGTCTCTACTGGGGGGGATAGGACTAGAGGCAGCAGTCTCCCTACTGGGAGGGATAGGACTAGAGGCAGCAGTCTCCCTACTGGGAGGGATATGACTAGAGGCAGCAGTCTCCCTACTGGGGGGGATAGGACTAGAGGCAGCAGTCTCCCTACTGGGAGGGATAGGACTAGAGGCAGCAGTCTCTACTGGGAGGGATATGACTAGAGGCAGCAGTCTCCCTACTGGGGGGGATAGGACTAGAGGCAGCAGTCTCTCTACTGGGGGGGATATGACTAGAGGCAGCAGTCTCCCTACTGGGGGGGGGATATGACTAGAGGCAGCAGTCTCTACTGGGAGGGATATGACTAGAGGCAGCAGTCTCTACTGGGAGGGATATGACTAGAGGCAGCAGTCTCTACTGGGGGGGATAGGACTAGAGGCAGCAGTCTCTACTGGGAGGGATATGACTAGAGGCAGCAGTCTCTACTGGGGGGGATAGGACTAGAGGCAGCAGTCTCTACTGGGAGGGATATGACTAGAGGCAACAGTCTCTACTGGGGGGGATAGGACTAGAGGCAGCAGTCTCCCTACTGGGAGGGATATGACTAGAGGCAGCAGTCTCCCTACTGGGGGGGATAGGACTAGAGGCAGCAGTCTCCCTACTGGGAGGGATAGGACTAGAGGCAACAGTCTCCCTACTGGGAGGGATAGGACTAGAGGCAGCAGTCTCCCTACTGGGGGGGATAGGACTAGAGGCAGCAGTCTCCCTACTGGGGGGGATATGACTAGAGGCAGCAGTCTCTACTGGGAGGGATATGACTAGAGGCAGCAGTCTCTACTGGGAGGGATATGACTAGAGGCAGCAGTCTCTACTGGGGGGATAGGACTAGAGGCAGCAGTCTCTACTGGGGGGATAGGACTAGAGGCAGCAGTCTCTACTGGGAGGGATAGGACTAGAGGCAGCAGTCTCCCTACTGGGAGGGATAGGACTAGAGGCAGCAGTCTCCCTACTGGGAGGGATAGGACTAGAGGCAGCAGTCTCCCTACTGGGAGGGATATGACTAGAGGCAGCAGTCTCTACTGGGAGGGATAGGACTAGAGGCAGCAGTCTCCCTACTGGGAGGGATAGGACTAGAGGCAGCAGTCTCCCTACTGGGAGGGATAGGACTAGAGGCAGCAGTCTCCCTACTGGGGGGGTAGGACTAGAGGCAGCAGTCTCCCTACTGGGGGGGATATGACTAGAGGCAGCAGTCTCCCTACTGGGGGGGATAGGACTAGAGGCAGCAGTCTCCCTACTGGGGGGGTAGGACTAGAGGCAGCAGTCTCCCTACTGGGGGGGATAGGACTAGAGGCAGCAGTCTCTCTACTGGGAGGGATATGACTAGAGGCAGCAGTCTCCCTACTGGGAGGGATAGGACTAGAGGCAGCAGTCTCCCTACTGGGAGGGATAGGACTAGAGGCAACAGTCTCACTACTGGGAGGGATAGGACTAGAGGCAGCAGTCTCCCTACTGGGAGGGATAGGACTAGAGGCAGCAGTCTCCCTACTGGGAGGGATAGGACTAGAGGCAACAGTCTCACTACTGGGAGGGATAGGACTAGAGGCATCAGTCTCTACTGGGAGGGATATGACTAGAGGCAGCAGTCTCTACTGGGAGGGATAGGACTAGAGGCAGCAGTCTCCCTACTGGGGGGGATAGGACTAGAGGCAGCAGTCTCCCTACTGGGAGGGATATGACTAGAGGCAGCAGTCTCCCTACTGGGAGGGATATGACTAGAGGCAGCAGTCTCCCTACTGGGAGGGATAGGACTAGAGGCAGCAGTCTCTACTGGGAGGGATAGGACTAGAGGCAGCAGTCTCCCTACTGGGAGGAATATGACTAGAGGCAGCAGTCTCCCTACTGGGAGGGATATGACTAGAGGCAGCAGTCTCCCTACTGGGAGGGATATGACTAGAGGCAGCAGTCTCTACTGGGAGGAGTAGGACTAGAGGCAGCAGTCTCTCTACTGGGAGGGATAGGACTAGAGGCAGCAGTCTCCCTACTGGGAGGGATATGACTAGAGGCAGCAGTCTCCCTACTGGGGGGGATAGGACTAGAGGCAGCAGTCTCACTACTGGGAGGGATAGAACTAGAGGCAACAGTCTCCCTACTGGGAGGGATATGACTAGAGGCAACAGTCTCTCTACTGGGGGGATAGGACTCATACTTGGATAGAATTGGAAGGAAATACTTTTTACACACACTGTATATAGATTTTTCTATTGTGTTATTGATTGTATGTTTGTTTATTCCATGTGTAACTCTGTGTTGTTATTTGTGTCGCACTGTTTTGCTTTATCTTGGCCAGGTCGCAGTTGTAAATGAGAACTTGTTCTCAACTGGCCTACCTGGTTAAATAAAGGTGAAATAAAATAAAATATATATATTTTCCCCCAAAATTCTAAAGCAGTCCAACATTGTCAAGCAGTTAATTAGCTGCTTCCTAAATGGCATCCTATGAGCGCTGGTCTAAAGTAGTGCACTACATAGGGAATAGGGTGCCATAGGGCCCTGGTCTAAAGTAGTGCACTACATAGGGAATAGGGTGCCATAGGGCCCTGGTCTAAAGTAGTGCACTACATAGGGAATAGGGTGCCATAGGGCCCTGGTCAAAAGTACCGCAGGACATAGGAAATAGGGCTCTGGTCTATAGTATTGCACTACATAGGGAATAGGGTGCCATTTGGGATACAGCCTTAAAGCAGTCTACCATTATAAAACGCAGCGAAGGGGTGTCTTACCTCTCTGGTTGGCAGTGCTGAAGTACAGTGTGGGGGGGATGAGGGGGAACATGCTGGGGATCAGAGCAGGCTTCACCTCTAACTCAGGGCTCATCACCTCCTCATCCGTTATACTGGAACACAGAGGCATTAAAGTTATGACTCTGTACTAAAAATCGGCAAACAGCGGGAATACTGGGAATATTATCAAAACAGACACAGACTATAAAAGATATTTGTTTAATATGGAACAGAAAAATTTGTGATGAGTTAGGAAACAGATTTCTTCCCTGCCAACTATCATTTTCAACACAGTGTTCCATTTCTGCCACCGTGCCACAGACAACACGACTACTTCCTGGTCATCAATGTCCAGTGGAATAAAACAAGACTGCTAGTTGGCACCTAGCAGGATAATTCACAGGTTTAAATACTACCGTTTAGCTCGAGAGGCACGGTCGGCCATGTCTTTGGAAAAGCAGGAGACATTTTAAATTAAAAGTATTTTCTAACCAAATCAACTCCTTCAAGATCAATCAATAAAAATAAATAAAAAACTCCAATCGCATTCGATTCTTCTTCACCATCTTCAAATTAAAAACATTTGTCAGATAAATGGTAAATTCTCTGGGCAAAGAATTGAACCAACAACAAAAAAAACTAAAAAACTCACATGACAGTCATGTTGTTGTTCCTCCTGCTTGGTCCTCCTGCTTCAAAAACACTAGTCTGACTCTCTACTGAGAGCGAGTGGCATTAAAACTGGAGGTAATAGACCTGACTCTACATGGGCTTTTGCTGTAAAGAAAACAAACACGGCCTAATACTAATCACCCAATCAGCTGGGACGTCACGGTATGACAATGATCCCACGGGCCAAGCACTATTCGACCACACAGAGACTCATGTCCCCATTATTGAAGGATAATTGGGAGACCTTTCCACTAGCCTCTGTGCTTTCAACCTTTCACCGGCAGCAACCACTAGAAAAAAAAATAAAGTTCAATTCTCTCTTGGGTTTTGTCATCGTCGTACCAGGGAACTGTCAGGTGGCCCAACCGGGAGGGCTATATGAGTTATGAATGGTCATTCTACAGAGATCTAGTCACAATAGGATGAAACGGAACACTACCGTCTTTCACAGATTAATAAAATGGACATTTCTCTCAAATCATTTGTGGGTTTTTTCTGTTTCAAGTGTACAGATCAACAACATGACTTCCTGGTATTGTAAAACCTCATTATCTTTTAAGTTATAGACTATAACGAACTGAACCTTCTGTTAAAAATCAATGACACTTAATGATTGTCAAAGACTTCAAGTCAAATGGTCAAAGACTTCAAGTCAAATGGTCAAAGACTCCAGCCACCCAAGTCTTAGACTGTTCTCTCTGCTACCGCACGGCAAGCGGTACCGGAGAGCCAAGTCTAGGTCCAAAAGGCTCCTTAACAGCTTCTAACCCCAAGTCATAACACTGCTGAACAATTAATCAAATTAATCAAAATTTGATTAACAATTAATCAAAAAAATTGTCTGGCCACCTAGACT
Source organism: Salvelinus alpinus (assembly GCF_045679555.1). Taxonomy (NCBI): domain Eukaryota; kingdom Metazoa; phylum Chordata; class Actinopteri; order Salmoniformes; family Salmonidae; genus Salvelinus; species Salvelinus alpinus. Next base: position 3,384,465 of record NC_092105.1, on the reverse strand, counting down.
ATTTACATTGTCTGAGAACCGGTAATCCCTGTATATCAAATCAAATGTATTTATATAGCCCTTCTTACATCAGCTGATATCTCAAAGTGCTGTACAGAAACCCAGCCTAAAACCCCAAACAGCAAGCAATGCAGGTTTAGAAGCACGGTGGCTAGGAAAAACTCCCTAGAAAGGCCAACACCTAGGAAGAAACCTAGAGAGGAACCAGGCTATGAGGGGTGGCCAGTCCTCTTCTGGCTGTGCCGGGTGCAGATTATAACAGAACATGGCCAAGATGTTCAAATGTTCATAGATGACCAGCATGGTCAAATAATAATAATCACAGTGGTTGTAGAGGGTGCAGCAAGTCAGCACCTCAGGAGTAAATGTCAGTTGGCTTTTCATAGCCGATCATTAAGAGTATCTCTACCGCTCCTGCTGTCTCTAGAGAGTTGAAAACAGCAGGTCTGGGACAGGTAGCACATATATAGCCTCGTAATTGTATTATGTTACTTTTCATGAATTTTTTTACTTTATTTTGTAAATATTTTCTTAACTCTATTTCTTGAACTGCATTGTTGGTTAATGGCTTGTAAGTAAGAATGTCACTGTGAGGTCTACACCTGTTGTATTCGATGGCCTGAAACCATGACTGGGGATTTACTCTACGGACCGTTTCAGATTTCTGTTATGATCCAGGTGAACTTGTAGTCTTGTAAATTACCAAAACAACGCTGAATTGCAAACATTGTCAAAATATATAACAACATAAATAATAGAATAGTAATAACATGTTTCTCTTTCAATCAATCCAGACAAAACTCCTCTGACCAAGAGTCCATTTCAATAAGATAATAATTACTATCTTCAAAATGCACAAAGCATTCCAACAATGTCAACGATTCATCGACATTTTTTTTTTTAAATCACACAGAAAAATGATTCAACTTACCTTGGCAGAACGGGTATGGAGGCTGTGGACGAGGCATCGTTCATAGAGGAGCAGTCAGACCCTTCTGAGGAGAAAAAAAGGTATAGCATTGGATTCATTATGTTAGCCTAGCTACAGCGGTCCAATGATGTTAGCCTAGCTACAGCGGTCCAATGATGTTAGCCTAGCTACAGCGGTCCAATGATGTTAGCCTAGCTACAGCGGTCCAATGATGTTAGCCTAGCTAGAGCGGTCCAATGATGTTAGCCTAGCTACAGCGGTCCAATGATGTTAGCCTAGCTAGAGCGGTCCAATGATGTTAGCCTAGCTACAGCGGTCCAATGATGTTAGCCTAGCTACAGCGGTCCAATGATGTTAGCCTAGCTACAGCGGTCCAATGATGTTAGCCTAGCTACAGCGGTCCAATGATGTTAGCCTAGCTAGAGCGGTCCAATGATGTTAGCCTAGCTACAGCGGTCCAATGATGTTAGCCTAGCTACAGCGGTCCAATGATGTTAGCCTAGCTACAGCGGTCCAATGATGTTAGCCTAGCTACAGCGGTCCAATGATGTTAGCCTAGCTAGAGCGGTCCAATGATGTTAGCCTAGCTAGAGCGGTCCAATGATGTTAGCCTAGCTAGAGCGGTCCAATGATGTTAGCCTAGCTAGAGCGGTCCAATGATGTTAGCCTAGCTAGAGCGGTCCAATGATGTTAGCCTAGCTAGAGCGGTCCAATGATGTTAGCCTAGCTACAGCGGTCCAATGATGTTAGCCTAGCTACAGCGGTCCAATGATGTTAGCCTAGCTACAGCGGTCCAATGATGTTAGCCTTGCTACAGCGGTCCAATGATGTTAGCCTAGCTACAGCGGTCCAATGATGTTAGCCTAGCTACAGCGGTCCAATGATGTTAGCCTAGCTACAGCGGTCCAATGATGTTAGCCTAGCTACAGCGGTCCAATGATGTTAGCCTAGCTACAGCGGTCCAATGATGTTAGCCTAGCTACAGCGGTCCAATGATGTTAGCCTAGCTACAGCGGTCCAACTATGTTAGCCTAGCTACAGCGGTCCAACTATGTTAGCCTAGCTACAGCGGTCCAATGATGTTAGCCTAGCTACAGCGGTCCAATGATGTTAGCCTAGCTACAGCGGTCCAATGATGTTAGCCTAGCTACAGCGGTCCAATGATGTTAGCCTAGCTACAGCGGTCCAATGATGTTAGCCTAGCTACAGCGGTCCAATGATGTTAGCCTAGCTACAGCGGTCCAATGATGTTAGCCTAGCTACAGCGGTCCAATGATGTTAGCCTAGCTACAGCGGTCCAATGATGTTAGCCTAGCTACAGCGGTCCAATGATGTTAGCCTAGCTACAGCGGTCCAATGATGTTAGCCTAGCTACAGCGGTCCAATGATGTTAGCCTAGCTACAGCGGTCCAATGATGTTAGCCTAGCTACAGCGGTCCAATGATGTTAGCCTAGCTACAGCGGTCCAATGATGTTAGCCTAGCTACAGCGGTCCAATGATGTTAGCCTAGCTACAGCGGTCCAATGATGTTAGCCTAGCTACAGCGGTCCAATGATGTTAGCCTAGCTACAGTGGTCCAATGATGTTAGCCTAGCTACAGCGGTCCAAATATGTTAGCCTAGCTACAGCGGTCCAAATATGTTAGCCTAGCTACAGCGGTCCAATTAAGTGGTGTAATTTTTACATGTCTAGTTGATTAGGGTTTAAATTAATAGTTAAAGGGGTCTTCCTCACCATCATCATCACCACCACTGCAGTCATTCTCCAGCTCATCATCAGGATAGTCCTCTTCCCCTCTGTCTCCATCCTCCTGCATGGTAACACTCTGTGGACTGTATGGACAGACAGGAAACTCAAAGACAAAGCAAGACAGATGATAGTGAAAAGCTTCACACTACCTATGACTCACTGAGTTGCCTAGACAAACAGACATGACAGAACATACTCAAGACATCAATACTTCAGCTGGTTAACACAACAGAGCTTAATTCCTCTTATCACCCACATCGACCCCCCATCAAATTCACATGACAATTACATTCAGTACTGATCTACTTAATACAAATAATGGAATGGATTTATATAGTCCCGTCCCAGCTCTCAAAACATGCTACGTCATCTAGTCTAACAACAATGTGGGAGAACGGAACTGACCTGGGGAGCTGAGGCGACTCAGCCTGCTGTTCCTCCCCCAGGCCAGGTGGGGACTGGGAGGGGCTGTGGCCCACCTGTAGAGACAGGACACTCCTCTCTTCGGTCAGGTGTATGGCTGATATCTGGGTGGTCACCGAGGTGACAGAAGGCCTCTGACTCTGAGAAGAACCTGAGGCGGACTCAGAACACATCTCAGTGTTCTCTGGGATGGAACTAGCACCAGAACTAGCTGTGGCACTGCTATAGGACTGGGTCGGAGTTATCCCTATACCAGAACTAGCTGTGGCACTGGCCTGGCTATAGGACTGGGTCGGAGTTATCCCTACACCAGAACTAGCTGTGGCACTGGCCTGGCTATAGGACTGGGTCGGAGTTATCCCTATACCAGAACTAGCTGTGGCACTGGCCTGGCTATAGGACTGGGTCGGAGTTATCCCTACACCAGAACTAGCTGTGGCACTGGCCTGGCTATAGGACTGGGTCGGAGTTATCCCTACACCAGAACTAGCTGTGGCACTGGCCTGGCTATAGGACTGGGTCGGAGTTATCCCTATACCAGAACTAGCTGTGGCACTGGCCTGGCTATAGGACTGGGTCGGAGTTATCCCTACACCAGAACTAGCTGTGGCACTGGCCTGGCTATAGGACTGGGTCGGAGTTATCCCTATACCAGAACTAGCTGTGGCACTGGCCTGGCTATAGGACTGGGTCGGAGTTATCCCTACACCAGAACTAGCTGTGGCACTGGCCTGGCTATAGGACTGGGTCGGAGTTATCCCTACACCAGAACTAGCTGTGGCACTGGCCTGGCTATAGGACTGGGTCGGAGTTGTCCCTACACCAGAACTAGCTGTGGCACGGCTATAGGACTGGGTCGGAGTTGTCCCTACACCAGAACTAGCTGTGGCACTGGCCTGGCTATAGGACTGGGTCGGAGTTATCCCTACACCAGAACTAGCTGTGGCACTGGCCTGGCTATAGGACTGGGTCGGAGTTATCCCTACACCAGAACTAGCTGTGGCACTGGCCTGGGTAGGGGATTGGGTCGGAGTTATCCCTGCAGTAGAACTAGCTGTGGCACTGACCTGGGTAGGGGACTGGGTTGGAGTTATCCCTACACCAGAACTAGCTGTGGAAGTGGCCTGGGTAAAGGACTGGGTCGGAGTTATCCCTACACCAGAACTAGCTGTGGCACTGGCCTGGGTCGGAGTTATCCCTACACCAGAACTAGCTGTGGCAGGGGCCTGGGTAAGGGACTGGGTTGGAGTTATCCCTGCAGTAGAACTAGCTGTGGCACTGGCCTGGGTATAGGACTGGGTCGGAGTTATCCCTGCATGGGGTAGAGGTGCCATGGAGGCTGTTGTGCTACTACTGTTTGTTGTGGTGTTACTGTCGAGCCCAGAGGCACTGGAGGTCTCCATGGAAAAAGGCTGGTCTCTCATAGTAAGGCAGAGTGGTACAGAGGGTTTGGCTGGAGCAGGGCTGTGGCTGACAGAGATGACAGGGCTATTAGTCATTGCTTTGCCCAGCTGGACTAGATCCACGTTGGACCCTGGTGTTCCAGTAGTAAAACTAATAACAGTCCCGTTCCTGGGATGAAGAGTGAGCGCGCTCCGTGACTGTGTCAGCTTCCTCACGGCCTCAGTATACTCCACCTCAGAGTTGACCTTCCTGATCCTCTCTGTTGATGTGTTATGAGGAGCTCCAGGAGCCCCGTGGACAGCAGCACAAAAGCCCAGCCTCTGGGAGTGACCCGCCATGTCTGCTGCCATCGGGCTCTCAAACTGATGCGGGTCCTGGAGCCTCCATGTCTGATCCAGTGACACATCCTGGTGGTGGGATGACCTATCCTGCAAAGGCACAGTGTTGTGGGGGTGGTGTGTGAACTTAGTCTGGGTTTTGCCATCCCCATTGTCCACCCTACAGCAATAGGAGGCCGATTTGGTCTGGGGGGACAAAGGTTTTGCTGAGTCTCTTGTCTGGGTAGTCTCCTGTCTGGAACAGGAAGGCACTTTACCCATAGTGGGCCTCATAAACCCTTTGCTATTGTCTCTCAGCTTGCCACTGGTCCAGGGGACTGACTGGTTGGTGGGCATGCTGGTGGTGTTGGTGCTTTCAGCAGGCTGTGACGCAGCGTTGTTCTGCGAGTCTGGGACACGTTCTGCCTTTGGTGGACAGGGACACGTTGGATAGGGAGCAGGCTGGGGCGACAAGGCTCTTTTGCGGGCCAGGATCCGTGATCTTAACTTCAGTGAGTCCAAGTTGCAGCCGTGCCGATAGCTGTTTACGGTTGGCTCCAACACACCAGGGTTATGTCTGTATGAGATAATGTCAGCACTGGATATCTGTGTACTCTTAGAGAGAACAGTTGGTTGACACTGAACATTACTATGACCACTAGCTAAATTAGCACCTGCGCTACCAGGACGCTGTGGCTCGTTAGCTAGGTAAGTGGCAGCAGGCACAGAACGGTTGAAGGCACGTTGTAGAAGGGTCCCTGAGGCAGTATGGAGCTGGTTCTTCTGAGTCTGACCCACCCTCGCATTCAGCTGACCTATAGAGTCACTGGTGACCTGGGGGACTCTGGCACAGGACTGAAGGGTCTTCTTCTCATGCGAGCTGAAGGGCCTAGTGTGACTGTCAACAGTATAAAACACTGCCGACTTGGCTCGAATAATGAGGTTTGATGACCGGGAGCAGGAGGCCCTTGTATTCAACTTGTCTTCAGCTCCATTGGAGGCCATCAAGTGCCATCTCACACCCTCCTGGCATGGACTTTGGCTGACACATCAGGGAATTGAGGGCACCAGGGGATCACCATGCCACTGAAACAAAACAAATCCATTGATGAGATTAAAAAAACGGAATAATGAAAGTTGACACAAGTGGTCTGATTAAGTGACAACATGAATCTATAAATACAACGGCATGTGGAATAACAGCTAGCTAGATAAGTTGCAAGCAATTCTAGTCCACAGTTAGCTTGGTAAGTAAGCCAACATGCTAGCTAGGTAGTAAGTGGATAAAGATCTATGACAATCAATGTAAGCAGAGAGAAGTCAGTTAGCACCGGTAACATTAGCTTAGCAATACGCTAGCCAGTTTACAAGTATCACGGCTAAATAGATTTAGACAACATCGACCGAATGTATCTGCACTTTTAAATGCACGGTGACGGTACCGTAAGGGGAAATAGCCGGTCGTCTGCTAACGTTAGCGAGCCGGTAGGCAGCCATGTGGTTTCAACATGAAGCTAGCTGACGTTAGCTAGCCGTCACTTGCTGTCAAACACTTGCTAGCCAGCTAGAGTTAGCTACCGGTAGATTACATTCATGATTCAGAATCAATTCCAATGGAATAGGTAATATCGTTAACGTTAGATGACTAGAAATTCGAATCAAGTCAAACTCAAATGGATTCCTGAAGCACGTTCTAAGGGCCTAGCAACAAGCTAGTTAACGTTAGCTACGTTAGCTAGCTAGGTGTGAAACATGGACAACTTTACATGCTCAGGACGACGCCCCCCCCAAAACTCAACTAGAGCCAACAACCTCGAAATAACATTAACGAATTTCAGAGACCTAGCAAGTTACTTAATATTCAAAACTGGCACATGGTTACAATTGATCATGTTTATATTTACCTGCGCCGGACGCGTGGCAACAGTAGTAGTGGTGGTGCTTTTCACACAAAAAAAAGTGTCTATACCACAAGGGAATCCCTCCCTCAACGTGCTCAGAGCATGTCGTATTATCCTGTAGGTAAACCCGAGACACACCATTTATTACATGTTACGTTTCGTAGGCATATGGTTTGTATTAATCGCGGGACTTCCATCATCCATTTCGTATAATATGTCACGAAATACAATTCGTATGATATGTTACGAAATATAATTCGTATGATATGTTACGATTTGCAATTTGTTGTGTCTAACGTTATTTTGCTTTACTGCACCACCAACTGAATTTTGCTTTACTGCACCACCAACTGAATTTTGCTCTGCCAGGAGTACCCCTGAAGTACTCCCCATGTGCATTTTACCAGTAAGCTTATCTTCTCATGTACCCCCTGTGGATAGGCCAAGAACCCCTGGTTGGAAACCACTGATCTAGGTGGCTAGGTAGCCAGCTCTATGGGTTAGGGTTAGTGGTTAAGGTTAGGGTTAGCTAAAAGGGTTTTGGTTAGGGGAAGGGTTAGCTAAAAGGGTTCAGGTTAGGGGAAGGGTTAGCTAAAAGGGTTCAGGTTAGGGGAAGGGTTAGCTAACATGGTTCAGGTTAGGGGAAGGGTTAGCTAACATGATTCAGGTTAGGGTTAGCTAACATGGTTCAGGTTAGGGGAAGGGTTAGCTAAAAGGGTTCAGGTTAGGGTTAGCTAACATGGTTCAGGTTAGGGGAAGGGTTAGCTAACATGATTCAGGTTAGGGGAAGGGTTAGCTAACATGATTCAGGTTAGGGGAAGGGTTAGCTAACATGATTCAGGTTAGGGGAAGGGTTAGCTAACATGATTCAGGTTAGGGGAAGGGTTAGCTAACATGGTTCAGGTTAGGGGAAGGGTTAGCTAACATGATTCAGGTTAGGGGAAGGGTTAGCTAAAAGGGTTCAGGTTAGGGTTAGCTAAAAGGGTTTATGTTAGGGGAAGGGTTAGCTAACATGCTAAGTAGTTGGAAAGTAGCTAAAAAGTAGTAAATTGGCAAAAATGCTAAAGTTGCCCATGATGAGATTAAAACACACAACCTTTGGGTTGCCAGACATCCGCACAAGGCTACCTGCTGTCTTAAGTATCATGTTCAGTATTATGAAAAGGTTTCCTAAATTGGACATCAACTTGACACATTCTACTGATAGTTGTCAAGTCGGACTGGTGAAAATGCCCTGTTCAAACTTTCACATACAACAGACCTTAGTTTCCATGATGTAGGTGTATGTGTTCAAGGGATGACATTGTGTAACAGTATAACTTTACATCGTCCCCTCGCCCCGACACGGGCGCGAACCAGGGACCTTCTGCACACATCAACAACGGTCGCCCACGAAGCATCGTTACCCATCGCTAACTAGCTAGCCATTTCACATCCGTTACAATTGCACGATAGCAACACTTGTCTGCATATTGGAATCCATAGGCAGATAGTCATAGGGGGTTAGGTACACATCATACTGTGGTTTACGATTTACGTGTAGGTACACATCATACTGTGGTTTACGATTTACGTGCCTGACCTACAAGCACTTCTTCTGCACGCAAACAATGGCCAAACAAAACACACTTTCTTCTCATTACACAGAGACTGTTACCAAAACGTGTTACACAGTGTTACCAACACCATTACACATAGACTGTTACCAATACCATTACACATAGACTGTTACCAATACCATTACACATAGACTGTTACCAATACCATTACACATAGACTGTTACCAATACCATTACACATAGACTGTTACCAATACCATTACACATAGACTGTTACCAATACCATTACACATAGACTGTTACCAATACCATTACACATAGACTGTTACCAATACCATTACACATAGACTGTTACCAATACCTGTTACACATAGACTTTTACCAATACCTGTTACACATAGACTGTTACCAATACCTGTTACACATAGACTGTTACCAATACCATTACACATAGACTGTTACCAATACCTGTTACATATAGACTGTTACCAATACCTGTTACACATAGACTGTTACCAATACCTGTTACACATAGACTGTTACCAATACCTGTTACACATAGACTGTTACCAATACCTGTTACACATAGACTGTTACCAATACCATTACACATAGACTGTTACCAATACCTGTTACACATAGACTGTTACCAATATCCGTTACACAATGACTGTTACCAGTGTGTGTGTGTGTGTGTGTGTGTGTGTGTGTGTGTGTGTGTGTGTGTGTGTGTGTGTGTGTGTGTGTGTGTGTGTGTGTGTGTGTGTGTGTGTGTGTGTGTGTCTATCCCACATCTGTTGCTAAGGGGTAATGATGTTAGGGACAATACAGGATGAATTACAATAATTGTTTGCCAAAATAATAATTGCTTGTTAAAAATATAATTTTTGTAATGCCAATCCTGGTTATAGGTAATAATCCTTTGAATGAACTGCCAAAATGACAAGGCATAATATTTGTTAATTGTTAATTGCTTTTGGCAGTTAATCTGCTTCTGTTCTGTAGGTGGCCATGTGAGCTCTTTTTAAAGGATAGGTCCCAATCTCACAACGGCCCTAGGACCCAGGTAGACAAGGGTGGTCTGCCAGTCACTGGGACGACAATCCAACTTGGGGGGGGGGGGGGGGGGTTGCGGGTGGAATAGTGGAGAACAATTTTACTCAGTAGCAGTGCAAATACCATGGTACAACAATATGTACACTCAATCATTATGGTACTTTTTAATTATACGTTTATAAATATATTATATGATGAATAGAATTGAAACGTATCTCATTGTGGTAATTGCTGAAATAAGTATAGACAGTTATAATTGTAATGGCTTAGCAGATAATAAGAATTGAGGATCTGAGAAGGAATTTAATATCTTGTCACGCTGGAACAAATGATTGGGGAGACAGACGCAGGAAGGGTAAACACGGGGTAGAAACCCAAACTAAAGAGCGAGGAGTACCTCGAATAAATAACACACGCGTACAATGATTAACACACGGGACGAGACCCGCGAAATATACTTCTCCCATAGGCAAAGAAATTCAAAAGTGGCGATGATATTAATTAACAGTAATTTTGATCCAAATATGCAGATTGTTAAAACAGATCCACAAGATAGATGGATTATTTTAAATATGTTATTGGACCATGAACAGATTTGGCTCTTTATTCTATACGGTACAAATAATGATGATCCATGCTTCTTTAAAAATATATATAAGCAATGTAAGACACTATTATTATAGGGGAAGATTATAATAGGGTTTTAAATACCTCAATGGACCGTAAAGAAAATCACACTACAAACTATCACCCTCATGCACATAAGGAAATTACAAATATGATGGATATATTGGAACTAGTGGATATATGGAGGCTTAAATATCCTGACCTAGTGAGATACAGTGGGGAGAACAAGTATTTGATACACTGCCGATTTTGCAGGTTTTACTACTTACAACGCATGTAGAGGTCTGTCATTTTTATCATAGGTACACTTCAACTGTGAGAGACGGAATCTAAAACAAAAATCCAGAAAATCACATGGTATGATTTTTAAGTAATTAATTTGCATTTTATTGCATGACATAAGTATTTGATCACCTACCAACCAGTAAGAATTCCGGCTCTCACAGACCTGTTAGTTTTTCTTTAAGAAGCCCTCCTGTTCTCCACTCATTACCTGTATTAACTGCACCTGTTTGAACTCGTTACCTGTATAAAAGACACCTGTCCACACACTCAATCAAACAGACTCCAACCTCTCCACAATGGCCAAGACCAGAGAGCTGTGTAAGGACATCAGGGATAAATTGTAGACCTGTACAAGGCTGGGATGGGCTACAGGACAATAGGCAAGCAGCTTGATGAGAAGGCAACAACTGTTGGCACAATTATTAGAAAATGGAAGAAGTTCAAGATGACGGTCAATCACCCTCGGTCTGGGGCTCCATGCAAGATCTCACCTCGTGGGGCATCAATGATCATGAGGAATGTGAGGGATCAGCCCAGAACTACACGGCAGGACCTTGTCAATGACCTGAAGAGAGCTGGGACCACAGTCTCAAAGAAAACCATTAGTAACACACTACGCCGTCATGGATTAAAATCCTGCAGCGCACGCAAGGTCCCCCTGCTCAAGCCAGCGCATGTCCAGGCCCGTCTGAAGTTTGCCAATGACCATCTGGATGATCCAGAGGAGGAATGGGAGAAGGTCATGTGGTCTGATGAGACAAAAATAGAGCTTTTTGCTCTAAACTCCACTCGCCGTGTTTGGAGGAGTAGAAGGATGAGTACAACCCCAAGAACACCATCCCAACCGTGAAGCATGGAGGTGGAAACATCATTCTTTGGGGATGCTTTTCTGCAAAGGGGACAGGACGACTGCACCGTATTGAGGGGAGGATGGATGGGGCCATGTATCGCGAGATCTATACCAACAACCTCCTTCCCTCAGTAAGAGCATTGAAGATGGGTCGTGGCTGGGTCTTCCAGCATGACAACGACCCGAAACACACAGCCAGGGCAACTAAGGAGTGGCTCCGTAAGAAGCATCTCAAGGTCCTGGAGTGGCCTAGTCAGTCTCCAGACCTGAACCCAATAGAAAATCTTTGGAGGGAGCCGAAAGTCCGTATTGCCCAGCGACAGCCCCGAAACCTGAAGGATCTGGAGAAGGTCTGTATGGAGGAGTGGGCCAAAATCCCTGCTGCAGTGTGTGCAAACCTGGTCAAGAACTACAGGAAACGTATGATCTCTGTAATTGCAAACTAAGGTTTCTGTACCAAATATTAAGTTCTGCTTTTCTGATGTATCAAATACTTATGTCATGCAATAAAATGCAAATTAATTACTTAAAAATCATACAATGTGATTTTCTGGATTTTTGTTTTAGATTCCGTCTCTCACAGTTGAAGTGTACCTATGATAAAAATTACAGACCTCTACATGCTTTGTAAGTAGGAAAACCTGCAAAATCATCAGTGTATCAAATACTTGTTCTCCCCACTGTATACATGGCGGAGGTTTAATCAAGCTAGTCATCTTGATTGCTTTCTTATGTCATTCTCGTTTACAGCAAAAGTTTTAAAAAGTGTTGATAGGGGACAGAATGCTGTCAGTGTAACAGGTTTACTTTAAACCGTCCCCTCGCCCCGACACGGGCGCGAACCAGGGACCCTCTGCATATAACTGACACCCACGAAGCGTCGTTACCCATCACTCCACAAAAGCCGCGGCCCTTGCAGAGCAAGGGGAAACCCTACTTCTAGGTTTCAGAGCAAGTGACGTAACTGATTGAAACGCTAGTAGCGCGTACCCGCTAACTAGCTAGCCATTTCACATCCATTACATCAGACCATCAAATAATTGGCATATACAGTATATTACTCTTACAGAATTTCCACATTGGCGAGGATATTGGAAATGTAATCAAAGCCTATTGGATGATAACTTTTTTTTAACCAGGACAGAAGAATATATAACATAATATAGGTACAGCAGATCCGCTTATTGTATGGGACACTTTTAAAGGTGCCTTTAGAGGCCATAAAATTCAGTTCTCATCTATAAGACAAAAGCAATTTAGGTCAAAAGAGTCCATATTAACAAAGGACATTGAAGGACGAACAGAACAGATAGATAGCAATAAAAACTATATCGTAGAGGCTCAGAATAAGTTAGAGGAAAAAAAACAAGAAATGGAGGAACTTATTCCAGAAAGATCCATTGTAATTTATTATAATAATAAAGTGATCTGGATGGAATATGGGGAGAAATGCACCAAATCATTTTTTAATCTTCAACATAGAAATGCAACGAAAAATGATTTATTGAAATTTGTTACAAATGACGGAGTCACTCATGATTCACCAAATGATATTTTGAAAGAGGAAGTAAAGTACTTTAAGCATATGTTTTCGTTTCAATCTCCTCCATCTCCACTAACCTTTAAAGCTGGGAAAACTCCAGGGCTGGATGGCATACCGGTGGAGGTATACCAAACTCCAGGGCTGGATGGCATACCAGTGGAGGTATACCAAACTCCAGGGCTGGATGGCATACCAGTGGAGCTATACCAAACTCCAGGGCTGGATGGCATACCGGTGGAGGTATACCAAACTCCAGGGCTGGATGACATACCAGTGGAGGTATACCAAACTCCAGGGCTGGATGGCATACCAGTGGAGGTATACCAAACTCCAGGGCTGGATGGCATACCAGTGGAGGTATACCAAACTCCAGGGCTGGATGGCATACCAGTGGAGGTATACCAAACTCCAGGGCTGGATGGCATACCAGTGGAGGTATACCAAACTCCAGGGCTGGATGACATACCAGTGGAGGTATACCAAACTACAGGGCTGGATGACATACCAGTGGAGGTATACCAAACTCCAGGGCTGGATGGCATACCAGTGGAGGTATACCAAACTCCAGGGCTGGATGACATACCAGTGGAGGTATACCAGACTCCAGGGCTGGATGGCATACCAGTGGAGGTATACCAAACTCCAGGGCTGGATGGCATACCAGTGGAGGTATACCAAACTCCAGGGATGGATGGCATACCAGTGGAAGTATACCAAACTCCAGGGATGGATGGCATACCAGTGGAGGTATACCAAACTCCAGGGCTGGATGGCATACCAGTGGAGGTATACCAAACTCCAGGGCTGGATGGCATACCAGTGGAGGTATACCAAACTCCAGGGATGGATGGCATACCAGTGGAGGTATACCAAACTCCAGGGCTGGATGGCATACCAGTGGAGGTATACCAAACTCCAGGGCTGGATGGCATACCAGTGGAGGTATACCAGACTCCAGGGCTGGATGGCATACCAGTGGAGGTATACCAAACTCCAGGGCTGGATGGCATACCAGTGGAGGTATACCAAACTCCAGGGCTGGGTGGCATACCAGTGGAGGTATACCAAACTCCAGGGCTGGGTGGCATACCAGTGGAGGTATACCAAACTCCAGGGCTGGATGGCATACCAGTGGAGGTATACCAAACTCCAGGGCTGGATGACATACCAGTGGAGGTATACCAAACTCCAGGGCTGGATGGCATACCAGTGGAGGTATACCAAACTCCAGGGCTGGATGGCATACCAGTGGAGGTATACCAAACTCCAGGGCTGGATGACATACCAGTGGAGGTATACCAAACTCCAGGGCTGGATGACATACCAGTGGAGGTATACCAAACTCCAGGGCTGGATGACATACCAGTGGAGGTACAGTTGAAGTCAGAAGTTTACATGTACTTAGGTTGGAGTCATTAAAACTCGTTTTTTAACCACTCCACAAATGTCTTGTTAACAAACTATGTTTTGGCAAGTCGGTTAGGACATCTACTTTGTGTATGACACAAATAATTTTTCCAAAAATTGTTTACAGACAGAGGAAAAAGGGGGATGCTTGCAAGCCGGAGAACACCATCCCAACCGTGAAGCACGGGGGTGGCAGCATCATGTTGTGGGGGTGCTTTGCTGCAGGAGGGACTGGTGCACTTCACAAAATAGATGGCATCATGAGGGAGGAAAATTATGTGGATATATTGAAGCAACATCTCAAGACATCAGTCAGGAAGTTAAAGCTTGGTCGCAAATGGGTCTTCCAAATGGGCAATGACCCCAAGCATACTTCCAAAGTTGTGGCAAAATGGCTTAAGGACAACAAAGTCAAGGTATTGGAGTGACCATCACAAAGCCCTGACCTCAATCCTATAGAACATTTGTGGGCAGAACTGAAAAAGCGTGTGCGACCACGAAGCCTACAAACCTGACTCAGTTACACCAGCTCTGTCAGGAGGAATGGGCCAAAATTCACCCAACTTATTGTGGGAAGCTTGTGGAAGGCTACCCAAAATGTTTGACCCAAGTTAAACAATTTAATGGCAATGCTACCAAATACTACTTGAGTGTATGTACACTTCTGACCCACTGGGAATGTGATGAAAGAAATAAAAGGTTAAATAATTCATTCTCTCTACTATTATTCTGACATTTCACATTCTTAAAATAAAATGGTGATCCTAATTGACCTAAGACAGATAATTTTGACTAGGATTAAATGTCAGGAATTGTGAAAAACTGAGTTGAAATGTATTTGGCTAAGGTGTATGTAGAGACAGTAGCTCTAGCTGGTCTGTCATAATATAATAGAGACAGTAGATCTAGCAGGTATGCCATAATATAATTGAGATAGTAGATCAAGCTGGTCTGTCAAAGGATAAAGGAGACAGTAAATCTAGCTGTTCTGTCATAATATATAAAAGAGACAGTAGATAGAGCTGGTCTGTCATAATATAATAAAGACAGGAGATGTAGCTGGGTTGTAGTAATATAATAGAGACAATAGATCCAGCTGGTCTGTCATAATGTAATATACTCAGTAGCTCTAGCTGGTCTGTCGTAATATAATATACTCAGTAACTCTAGCTGGTCTGTCATAATATAATAGATACAGTAGATCAGCTGGTCTGTCATAATATAATATAGACAGTAGCTGTAGCTGGTCTGTCGTAATACAATATACTCAGTAGCTCTAGCTGGTCTGTCGTAATATAATATACTCAGTAGATCTAGCTGGTCTGTCATAATATAGTAGAGACAGTAGATATAGCTGGTCTGTCATAATATAATAGAGACAGTAGATCTAGCTGGTCTGTCATAATGTAATAGAGACAGTAGCTTGAACTGGTCTGTCGAAATATAGTAGAGACAGTAGATATAGCTGGTCTGTCATAATATAATTGAGACAGTAGATCTAGCTGGTCTGTCATAATGTAATAGAGACAGTAGCTTGAACTGGTCTGTCGGAATATAGTAGAGACAGTAGATGTAGCTGGTCTGTCGTAATATAATACAGACAGAAAATGTAGCTGGTCTGTCATAATATAATAGAGACAGAAGATCTAGCTGGTCTGTCATAATATAATAGAGACAGTAGATCTAGCTGGTCTGTCATAATATAATAGAGACAGTAGATCTAGCTGGTCTGTCATAATATAATAGAGACAGTAGCTCTAGCTGGTCTGTCATAATATAATAGAGACAGTAGATCTAGCTGGTCTGTCATAATATAATAGAGACAGTAGATCTAGCTGGTCTGTCATAATATAATAGAGACAGTAGATCTAGCTGGTCTGTCATAATATAATAGAGACAGTAGCTCTAGCTGGTCTGTCATAATATAATAGAGACAGTAGATCTAGCTGGTCTGTCATAATATAATAGAGACAGTAGATCTAGTTGGTCTGTCATAATATAATAGAGACAGTAGATCTAGCTGGTCTGTCATAATATAATAGAGGCAGTAGATCTAGCTGGTCTGTCATAATATAATAGAGACAGTATATCTAGCTGGTCTGTCATTATATAATAGAGACAGTAGATTTCGTTGGTCTGTCATAATATAATAGAGACAGTAGATCTAGCTGGTCTGTCATAATATAATAGAGACAGTAGATCTAGCTGGTCTGTCATAATATAATAAAGACAGTAGATCTAGCTGGTCTGTCATAATATAATAGAGACATTAGATCTAGCTGGTCTGTCATAAAATAATAGATACAGTAGCTCTAGCTGGTCTGACATAATATAATAGAGACAGTAGATCTAGCTGGTCTGTCGTAATATAATATAGACAGTCGATGTAGCTGGGCTGTAGTAATATAATAGAGACAGAAGATCACGCTGGTCTGTCATAATATAAAACGTACAGCAGATCTAACTGGTCTGGCATAATATAGTAGAGACAGTAGATCTAGCTGGTCTGGCATAATATAGTAGAGACAGTAGATCTAGCTTGTCTGTCATAATATAATAGAGACAGCAGATCACGCTGGTCTGTCATAATATAAAACGTACAGCAGATCTAACTGGTCTGGCATAATATAGTAGAGACAGTAGATCTAGCTGGTCTGTCATAATATAATAGAGACAGTAGATCAAGCTTGTCTGTCATAATATAATAGAGACAGTAGATCTAGCTGGTCTGTCATAATATAATAGAGACAGTAGATCTAGCTGGTCTGTCATAATATAATAGAGACAGTAGATGTAGCTGGTCTGCCATAATTTAAAAGAGACAGTAGATCTTGCTGGTCTGCCTTAATATATTTGAGACAGTAGATCAAGCGGGTCTGTAAAAGGATAATAGAGACAGTAGATGTAGCTGGTCTCCCATAATAAAATTGAGACAGTAGATCTAGCTGGTCTGTCGTAATTTAATAGAGACAGTAGCTTGAGCTGGTCTGTCATAATATAATAGAGACATTAGATCAAGCTGATCTGCCATAATTTAAAAGAGACAGTAGATCTTGCTGGTCTGCCTTAATATATTTGAGACAGTAGATCTTGCTGGTATGTCATAATATATTTGAGACAGTAGATCAAGCGGGTCTGTAAAAGGATAATAGAGACAGTAGATGTAGCTGGTCTGTCATAATGTAATAGAGACAGTAGATCTAGCTGGTCTGTCGTAATTTAATAGAGGCAGTAGCTTGAGCTGGTCTGTCATAATATAATAGAGACAGTAGATCTAGCTGGTCGGTCATAATATAATAGAGACAGTAGATCTAGCTGGTCTGTCATAATATAATAGAGACAGTAGATCTAGCTGGTCTGTCATAATATAATAGAGACAGTAGATCTAGCTGGTCTGTCGTAATATAATAGAGACAGTAGCTTGAGCTGGTCTGTCATAATATAAAAGAGACAGTAGATCTAGCTGGTCTGTCATAATATAATAGAGACAGTAGATCTAGCTGGTCTGTCAAAATATAAAAGAGACAGCAGATCTAGCTGGCCTGTCATAATATAATTGAGACAGTAGATCTAGCCGGTCTGTCATAATATAAAACGTACAGCAGATCTAACTGGTCTGGCATAATATAGTAGAGACAGTAGATCTAGCTGGTCTGTCATAATATAATAGAGACAGTAGATCAAGCTTGTCTGTCATAATATAATAGAGACAGTAGATCTAGCTGGTCTGTCATAATATAATAGAGACAGTAGATCTAGCTGGTCTGTCATAATATAATAGAGACAGTAGATGTAGCTGGTCTGCCATAATTTAAAAGAGACAGTAGATCTTGCTGGTCTGCCTTAATATATTTGAGACAGTAGATCAAGCGGGTCTGTAAAAGGATAATAGAGACAGTAGATGTAGCTGGTCTCCCATAATAAAATTGAGACAGTAGATCAAGCTGATCTGCCATAATTTAAAAGAGACAGTAGATCTTGCTGGTCTGCCTTAATATATTTGAGACAGTAGATCTTGCTGGTATGTCATAATATATTTGAGACAGTAGATCAAGCGGGTCTGTAAAAGGATAATAGAGACAGTAGATGTAGCTGGTCTGTCATAATGTAATAGAGACAGTAGATCTAGCTGGTCTGTCGTAATTTAATAGAGGCAGTAGCTTGAGCTGGTCTGTCATAATATAATAGAGACAGTAGATCTAGCTGGTCGGTCATAATATAATAGAGACAGTAGATCTAGCTGGTCTGTCATAATATAATAGAGACAGTAGATCTAGCTGGTCTGTCATAATATAATAGAGACAGTAGATCTAGCTGGTCTGTCGTAATTTAATAGAGACAGTAGCTTGAGCTGGTCTGTCATAATATAAAAGAGACAGTAGATCTAGCTGGTCTGTCATAATATAATAGAGACAGTAGATCTAGCTGGTCTGTCAAAATATAAAAGAGACAGCAGATCTAGCTGGCCTGTCATAATATAATTGAGACAGTAGATCTAGCCGGTCTGTCATAATATAATAGAGACAGTAGATGTAGCTGGTCTTTCGTAGTATAAAAGAGACAGTAGATCTAGCTGGTCTTTCGTAGTATAAAAGAGACAGTAGACATAGCTGGTCTGTCGTAATATAATAGAGACAGTAAATCTAGCTGGTCTGTCATAATATAATAGAGACAGTAGATCTAGCTGGTCTGTCATAATATAATAGAGACAGTAGATCTAGCTGGTCTGTCATATTATATTAGAAACAGTAGATCTAGCTGGTCTACCATAATATAGTAGAGACAGTAGATCTAGCTGGTCTGTCATAATATACTGAAGACAGTAAATCTAGCTGGTATTTCATAATATAGAGAAAGTAGATCTAGCTGGTCTGACAAAATATAAAAGAGACAGTAGATCTAGCTGGTCTGTCATAATATAATAGAGACAGTAGTTCTAGCTTGTCTGTCATAATATAATAGAGACAGTAGATCTAGCTGGTCTGTCATAAAATAATTGAGACAGTAGATCTAGCTGTTCTGTCATAATATAATAGAAACAGTAGATCTAGCTTGTCTGTCATAATATACTAAAGACAGTAAATCTAGCTGGTATTTCGTAATATAATAGAGAAAGTAGATCTAGCTGGTCTGCCATAATATAATAGAGACATTAGATCTAGCTGGTCTGTCAAAATATAAAAGAGACAGTAGATCAAGCTGGTCTGTCATAATATAATAGAGACAGTAGTTCTAGCTGGTCTGTCGTAATATAATAGAGACAGTATATCTAGCTGGTCTGTCATAATATAATAGAGACAGTATATCTAGCTGGTCTGTCATAATATAATAGAGACAGTAGCTCTAGCTGGTCTGTCATAATATAATAGAGACAGTAGATTTAGCTGGTCTGTCAAAATATGAAAGAGACAGTAGATCTAGCTGGCCTGTCATAATATAATAGAGACAGTAGATGTAGCTGGTCTGTCATAATATAATAGAGACAGTAAATATAGCTGGTCTGTCGTAAAATAGTAGATGCAGGAGATCTACCTGGCCTGTCATAATATAATAGAGACAGTAGATCTAGCTGTTCTGTCATAAAATAGTAGATGCAGGAGATCTAGCTGGTCTGTCATAATATAATAGAGACAGTAGATCTACCTGGCCTGTCATAATATAATAGAGACAGTAAATATAGCTGGTCTGTCGTAATATAATAAAGACAGTAGATGTAGCTGGACTGTCATAATATAATAGAGACAGGCAATCTTGCTGGTCTTTTGTAGTATAATTGAGAGAGTACATCTAGCTGGTCTGTCATAATATAATAGACACAGTAGATGTAGCTGGTCTTTCGTAGTATAAAAAAGACAGTAGATCTAGCTGGTCTTTTGTAATATAGTAAAGACAGTAGATGTAGCTGTCTGTCATATGATAAAATATATAATAGATCTTGCTGGTCTGTTATAAAATAGTAGAGACAGTAGATCTAGCTGGTCTGTCATAATATAGTAGAGACAGTAGATGTAACTGGTCTGTCATAATATAATAGAGACAGTAGATCAAGCTGGTCTGTCATAATATAATAGAGACAGTAGTTCTAGCTTGTCTGTCATAAAATATTTGAGGCAGTAGATCTAGCTGTTCTGTCATAAAATAGTAGATAAAGGAGATCTAGCTGCTCTGTCAAAATATGGTCAGGGTTATAGTAGATGTGGTCTATAGTCGATGTGGTCAAGGTTATAGTAGATGTGGTCTATAGTAGATGTGGTCAGGGTTATAGTAGATGTGGTCAGGGTTATAGTAGATGTAGTCTATAGTAGATGTGGTCTATAGTAGATGTGGTCAGGGTTATAGTAGATGTGGTCTATAGTAGATGTGGTCAGGGTTATAGTAGATGTGGTCAGGGTTATAGTAGATGTGGTCTATAGTAGATGTGGTCAGGGTTATAGTAGATGTGGTCAGGGTTATAGTAGATGTAGTCAGGATTATAGTAGATGTGGTCAGGGTTATAGTAGATGTAGTCTATAGTAGATGTGGTCTATAGTAGATGTGGTCAGGGTTATAGTAGATGTGGTCTATAGTAGATGTGGTCAGGGTTATAGTAGATGTGGTCAGGGTTATAGTAGATGTGGTCTATAGTAGATGTGGTCAGGGTTATAGTAGATGTGGTCAGGGTTATAGTAGATGTGGTCTATAGTAGATGTGGTCAGGGTTATAGTAGATTTGGTCAGGGTTATAGTAGATGTGGTCTATAGTAGATGTGGTCAGGGTTATAGTAGATGTGGTCAGGGTTATAGTAGATGTGGTCAGGGTTATAGTAGATGTGGTCTATAGTAGATGTGGTCAGGGTTATAGTAGATGTGGTCTATAGTAGATGTGGTCAGGGTTATAGTAGATGTGGTCAGGGTTATAGTAGATGTGGTCAGGGTTATAGTAGATGTGGTCAGGGTTATAGTAGATGTGGTCTATAGTAGATGTGGTCAGGGTTATAGTAGATGTGGTCAGGGTTATAGTAGATGTGGTCAGGGTTATAGTAGATGTGGTCTATAGTAGATGTGGTCAAGGTTATAGTAGATGTGGTCAGGGTTATAGTAGATGTGGTCTATAGTAGATGTGGTCAGGGTTATAGTAGATGTGGTCAGGGTTATAGTAGATATGGTCTATAGTAGATGTGGTCAGGGTTATAGTAGATGTGGTCTATAGTAGATGTGGTCTATAGTAGATGTGGTCAGGGTTATAGTAGATGTGGTCATGGTTATAGTAGATATGGTCTATAGTAGATGTGGTCATGGTTATAGTAGATGTGGTCATGGTTATAGTAGATGTGGTCAGGGTTATAGTAGATGTGGTCTATAGTAGATGTGGTCAGGGTTATAGTAGATATGGTCTATAGTATATGTGGTCATGGTTATAGTAGATGTGGTCATGGTTATAGTAAATGTGGTCAGGGTTATAGTAGATGTGGTCAGGGTTATAGTAGATGTGGTCTATAGTAGATGTGGTCAAGGTTATAGTAGATGTGGTCAGGGTTATAGTAGATATGGTCAGGGTTATAGTAGATGTGGTCTATAGTAGATGTGGTCAAGGTTATAGTAGATGTGGTCAGGGTTATAGTAGATGTGGTCTATAGTATATGTGGTCAGGGTTATAGTAGATATGGTCAGGGTTATAGTAGATGTGGTCTATAGTAGATGTGGTCAAGGTTATAGTAGATGTGGTCAGGGTTATAGTAGATGTGGTCAGGGTTATAGTAGATGTGGTCTATAGTAGATCTGGTCAGGGTTATAGTAGATATGGTCAGGGTTATAGTAGATGTGGTCTATAGTAGATGTGGTCAAGGTTATAGTAGATGTGGTCAAGGTTATAGTAGATGTGGTCAAGGTTATAGTAGATGTGGTCAAGGTTATAGTAGATGTGGTCAAGGTTATAGTAGATGTGGTCAAGGTTATAGTAGATGTGGTCAGGGTTATAGTAGATGTGGTCTATAGTATATGTGGTCATGGTTATAGTAGATGTGGTCAGGGTTATAGTAGATGTGGTCAAGGTTATAGTAGATGTGGTCAGGGTTATAGTAGATGTGGTCAAGGTTATAGTAGATGTGGTCTATAGTAGATGTGGTCAGGGTTATAGTAGATGTGGTCAAGGTTATAGTAGATGTGGTCAGGGTTATAGTAGATGTGGTCAAGGTTATAGTAGATGTGGTCAGGGTTATAGTAGATGTGGTCTATAGTATATGTGGTCATGGTTATAGTAGATGTGGTCAGGGTTATAGTAGATGTGGTCAGGGTTATAGTAGATGTGGTCAGGGTTATAGTAGATGTGGTCAGGGTTATAGTAGATGTGGTCAGGTTTATAGTAGATGTGGTCAGGGTTATAGTAGATGTGGTCTATAGTATATGTGGTCATGGTTATAGTAGATGTGGTCAGGGTTATAGTAGATGTGGTCAGGGTTATAGTAGATGTGGTCAGGGTTATAGTAGATGTGGTCAGGGTTATAGTAGATGTGGTCAGGGTTATAGTAGATGTGTTCAGGGTTATAGTAGATGTGGTCAGGGTTATAGTAGATGTGGTCAGGGTTATAGTAGATGTGGTCAGGGTTATAGTAGATGTGGTCAGGGTTATAGTAGATATGGTCAGGGTTATAGTAGATGTGGTCTATAGTAGATGTGTTCAGGGTTATAGTAGATGTGGTCTATAGTAGAGGTGGTCAGGGTTATAGTAGATGTGGTCAGGGTTATAGTAGATGTGGTCAGGGTTATAGTAGATGTGGTCAGGGTTATAGTAGATGTGGTCAGGGTTATAGTAGATGTGGTCTATAGTAGATGTGTTCAGGGTTATAGTAGATGTGGTCTATAGTAGATGTGGTCAGGGTTATAGTAGATGTGGTCAGGGTTATAGTAGATGTGGTCAGGGTTATAGTAGATGTGGTCTATAGTAGATGTGTTCAGGGTTATAGTAGATGTGGTCTATAGTAGAGGTGGTCAGGGTTATAGTAGATGTGGTCTATAGTAGATGTGGTCAGGGTTATAGTAGATGTGGTCTATAGTAGATGTGGTCAGGGTTATAGTAGATGTGGTCTATAGTAGATGGGGTCAGGGTTATAGTAGATGTGGTCTATAGTAGATGGGGTCAGGGTTATAGTAGATGTGGTCAAGGTTATAGTAGATGTGGTCAGGGTTATAGTAGATGTGGTCTATAGTAGATGTGGTCAAGGTTATAGTAGATGTGGTCAGGGTTATAGTAGATGTGGTCTATAGTAGATGGGGTCAGGGTTATAGTATATGTGGTCAGGGTTATAGTAGATGTGGTCAGGGTTAAAGTAGATGTGGTCAGGGTTATAGTAGATGTGGTCAGGGTTAAAGTAGATGTGGTCAGGGTTAAAGTAGATGTGGTCAGGGTTATAGTAGATGTGGTCTATAGTAGATGGGGTCAGGGTTATAGTATATGTGGTCAGGGTTAAAGTAGATGTGGTCAGGGTTATAGTAGATGTGGTCTATAGTAGATGTGGTCAGGGTTATAGTAGATGTGGCCAGGGTTATAGTAGATGTGGTCTATAGTAGATGGGGTCAGGGTTATAGTAGATGTGGTCTATAGTAGATGGGGTCAGGGTTATAGTAGATGTGGTCTATAGTAGATGTGGTCAGGGTTATAGTAGATGTGGTCTATAGTAGATGTGGTCAAGGTTATAGTATATGTGGTCATGGTTATAGTATATGTGGTCAGGGTTATAGTAAATGTGGTCTATAGTAGATGGGGTCAGGGTTATAGTAGATGTGGTCTATAGTAGATGGGGTCAGGGTTATAGTAGATGTGGTCTATAGTAGATGGGGTCAGGGTTATAGTAGATGTGGTCTATAGTAGATGTGGTCAGGGTTATAGTAGATGTGGTCTATAGTAGATGTGGTCAAGGTTATAGTATATGTGGTCATGGTTATAGTAGATGTGGTCAGGGTTATAGTAAATGTGGTCAGGGTTATAGTAGATGTGGTCAGGGTTATAGTAGATGTGGTCTATACTAGATGTTGTCTATAGTAGATGTGTTCAGGGTTATAGTAGATGTGGTCTATACTAGATGTGGTCTATAGTAGATGTGGTCAGGGTTATAGTAGATGTGGTCAAGGTTATAGTAGATGTGGTCTATAGTAGATGTGGTCAAGGTTATAGTAGATGTGTTCAGGGTTATAGTAGATGTGGTCTATAGTATATGTGGTCATGGTTATAGTATATGTGGTCAGGGTTATAGTAGATGTGGTCAGGGTTATAGTAGATGTGGTCAGGGTTATAGTAGATGTGGTCTATAGTATATGTGGTCATGGTTATAGTAGATATGGTCTATAGTATATGTGTTCAGGGTTATAGTAGATGTGGTCTATAGTAGATGTGGTCAGGGTTATAGTAGATGTGGTCTATAGTATATGTGGTCATGGTTATAGTAGATGTGTTCAGGGTTATAGTAGATGTGGTCTATAGTAGATGTGGTCAGGTTTATAGTAGATGTGGTCAGGGTTATAGTAGAGGTGGTCAGGGTTATAGTAGATGTGTTCAGGGTTATAGTATATGTGGTCTGTAGTAGATGTGGTCAGGGTTATAGTAGATGTGGTCTATAGTAGATGTGGTCAGGGTTATAGTAAATGTGGTCAGGGTTATAGTAGATGTGGTCTATAGTAGATGTGGTCAGGGTTATAGTAGATGTGATAGTAGGCCTCCCTATATAATACTAATTAATTAATTATATATATATAAATATATAATTCCCTATTTAATACTCTACTTAAGACCAGGGTCCTATTCCCTATATAATCCTCTACTTTAGACTAGGGCCCTATACCCTATATAATACTCTACTGTAGACCAGGGCCCTATTCCCTATATAATACTCTACTTTAGACCAGGGTCATGTTCCCTATATAATACTCTACTGTAGACCAGGGCCCTATTCCCTATATAATACTCTACTTAAGACCAGGGCCCTATTCCCTATATAATACTCTACTTAAGACCAGGGCCCTATTCCCTATATAATACTCTACTGTAGACCAGGGCCATATTCCCTATATAATACTCTACTTTAGACCAGGGCCCTATTCCCTATATAATACTCTACTGTAGACCAGGGTCATATTCCCTATATAATACTCTACTGTAGACCAGTGTCCTATTCCCTATATAATACTCTACTGTAGACCAGGGCCCTATTCCCTATATAATACTCTACTTTAGGCCAGGGCCCTATTCCCTATATAATACTCTACTTTAGACCGGGGCCCTATTCCCTATATAATACTCTACTTTAGACCAGGGCCCTATTCCCTATATAATACTCTACTTTAGACCAGGGCCCTATTCCCTATATAATCCTCTACTTTAGACTAGGGCCCTATTCCCTATATAATACTCTACTGTAGACCAGGGCCCTATTCCCTATATAATCCTCTACTTTAGACCAGGGCCCTATTCCCTATATAATACTGTACTTTAGACCAGGGCCCTATTCCCTATATAATACTCTACTGTAGACCAGGGCCCTATTCCCTATATAATCCTCTACTTTAGACCAGGGCCCTATTCCCTATATAATACTCTACTTTACAACAGGGCCCTATTGCCTATATAATCCTCTACTGTAGACCAGGGCCCTATTCCCTATATAATACTCTACGTTAGACCAGGGCCCTATTCCCTATATAATACTCTACTTTAGACCAGGGCCCTATTCCCTATATAATACTCTACTTTAGACCAGGGCCCTATTCCCTATATAATACTCTACTTGAGACCAGGGCCCTATTCCCTATATAATACTCTACTTTAGACCAGGGCCCTATTCCCTATATAATACTCTACTTTAGACCAGGGCCCTATTCCCTATATAATACTCTACTGTAGACCAGGGCCATATTCCCTATATAATACTCTACTTTAGACCAGTTTTCCTATTCCCTATATAATACTCTACTTAAGACCAGGGCCCTATTCCCTATATAATCCTCTACTTTAGACCAGGGCCCTATTCCCTATATAATACTCTACTTAAGACCAGGGCCCTATTCCCTATATAATACTCTACTTAAGACCAGGGCCCTATTCCCTATATAATACTCTACTTGAGACCAGGGCCCTATTCCCTATATAATACTCTACTTGAGACCAGGGCCATATTCCCTATATAATACTCTACTTTAGACCAGGGCCCTATTCCCTATATAATACTCTACTTTAGACCAGGGCCCTATTCCCTATATAATACTCTACTTTAGACCAGGGCCCTATTCCCTATATAATACTCTACTTTAGACCAGGGCCCTATTCCCTATATAATACTCTACTGTAGACCAGGGCCCTATTCCCTATATAATCCTCTACTTTAGACCAGGGCCCTATTCCCTATATAATCCTCTACTGTAGACCAGGGCCCTATTCCCTATATAATACTCTACTTAAGATCATGGCCCTATTCCCTATATAATACTCTACTTTAGACCAGAGCCCTATTCCCTATATAATACTCTACTGTAGACCAGGGCCCTATTCCCTATATAATACTCTACTTTAGACCAGGGCCCTATTCCCTATATAATACTCTACTTAAGACCAGGGCCCTATTCCCTATATAATACTCTACTTAAGACCAGGACCCTATTCCCTATATAATACTCTACTGTAGACCAGGGCCCTATTCCCTATATAATACTCTACTGTACACCAGGGTCCTAATCCCTATATAATACTCTACTGTAGACCAAGGCCCTATTCCCTATATAATACTCTACTTTAGACCAGGGCCAAATTCCCTATATAATACTCTACTTTAGACCAGGGCCCTATTCCCTATATACTACTCTACTTTAGACCAGGGCCCTATTCCCTATATAATAGTCTACTTTAGACCAGGGCCCTATTCCCTCTATAATACTCTACTTAAGACCAGGGCCCTATTCCCTATATAATACTCTAGTTAAGACCAGGGCCATTTCCCTATATAATACTCTACTGTAGACCAGTTTTCCTATTCCCTATATAATACTCTACTTAAGACCAGGGCCCTATTCCCTATATAATCCTCTACTTTAGACCAGGGCCCTATTCCCTATATAATACTCTACTTAAGACCAGGGCCCTATTCCCTATATAATCCTCTACTTTAGACCAGGGCCCTATTCCCTATATAATACTCTACTTTAGACCAGGGCCATATTCCCTATATAATACTCTACTTTAGACCAGTTTTCCTATTCCCTATATAATACTCTACTTAAGACCAGGGCCCTATTCCCTATATAATCCTCTACTTTAGACCAGGGCCCTATTCCCTATATAATACTCTACTTAAGACCAGGGCCCTATTCCCTATATAATACTCTACTTAAGACCAGGGCCCTATTCCCTATATAATACTCTACTTAAGACCAGGGCCCTATTCCCTATATAATACTCTACTTTAGACCAGGGCCCTATTCCCTATATAATACTCTACTTTAGACCAGGGCCCTATTCCCTATATAATACTCTACTTTAGACCAGGGCCCTATTCCCTATATAATAATACTCTACTTTAGACCAGGGCCCTATTCCCTATATAATCCTCTACTTTAGACCAGGGCCCTATTCCCTATATAATACTCTACTTTAGACCAGGGCCCTATTCCCTATATAATACTCTACTGTAGACCAGGGCCCTATTCCCTATATAATCCTCTACTTTAGACCAGGGCCCTATTCCCTATATAATCCTCTACTGTAGACCAGGGCCCTATTCCCTATATAATACTCTACTTTAGACCAGGGCCAAATTCCCTATATAATACTCTACTTTAGACCAGGGCCCTATTCCCTATATACTACTCTACTTTAGACCAGGGCCCTATTCCCTATATAATAGTCTACTTTAGACCAGGGCCCTATTCCCTCTATAATACTCTACTTAAGACCAGGGCCCTATTCCCTATATAATACTCTAGTTAAGACCAGGGCCCTTTCCCTATATAATACTCTACTGTAGACCAGGGCCCTATTCCCTATATAATACTCTACTTTAGACCAGGGCCCTATTCCCTATATAATACTCTACTTTAAACCAGGGCCCTATTCCCTATATAATCCTCTACTTTAGACCAGGGCCCTATTCCCTATATAATACTCTACTTTAGACCAGGGCCCTATTCCCTATATAATATTCTACTTTAGACCAGGGCCCTATTCCCTATATTATACTCTACTTAAGATCATGGCCCTATTCCCTATATAACACTCTACTTTAGAGCAGAGCCCTATTCCCCATATAATCCTCTACTGTAGACCAGGGCCCTATTCCCTATATAATCCTCTACTTTAGACCAGGGCCCTATTCCCTATATAATCCTCTACTGTAGACCAGGGCCACATTCCCTATATAATACTCTACTGTAGACCAGAGCCCTATTCCCTATATAATACTCTACTGTAGACCAGGGCCCTATTCCCTATATAATCCTCTACTTTAGACCAGGGCCCTATTCCCTATATAATCCTCTACTTTAGACCAGAGCCCTATTCCCTATATAATACTCTACTTTAGACCAGGGCCCTATTCCCTATATAATACTCTACTTAAGACCAGGGCCCTATTCCCTATATAATACTCTTCTTAAGACCAGGACCCTATTCCCTATATAATACTCTACTGTACACCAGGGCCCTATTCCCTATATAATACTCTACTGTAGACCAGGGTCCTATTCCCTATATAATACTCTACTGTAGACCAAGGCCCTATTCCCTATATAATACTCTACTTTAGACCAGGGCCCTATTCCCTATATAATAGTCTACTTTAGACCAGGGCCCTATTCCCTCTATAATACTCTACTTAAGACCAGGGCCCTATTCCCTATATAATACTCTACTTAAGACCAGGGCCCTATTCCCTATATAATACTCTACTGTAGACCAGGGCCCTATTCCCTATATAATACTCTACTTTAGACCAGGGCCCTATTCCCTATATAATACTCTACTTTAAACCAGGGCCCTATTCCCTATATAATCCTCTACTTTAGACCAGGGCCCTATTCCCTATATAATACTCTACTTTAGACCAGGGCCCTATTCCCTATATAATATTCTACTTTAGACCAGGGCCCTATTCCCTATATTATACTCTACTTAAGACCAGGGCCCTATTCCCTATATAATACTCTACTTAAGATCATGGCCCTATTCCCTATATAACACTCTACTTTAGAGCAGAGCCCTATTCCCCATATAATCCTCTACTGTAGACCAGGGCCCTATTCCCTATATAATCCTCTACTTTAGACCAGGGCCCTATTCCCTATATAATCCTCTACTTTAGACCAGGGCCACATTCCCTATATAATACTCTACTGTAGACCAGAGCCCTATTCCCTATATAATACTCTACTGTAGACCAGGGCCCTATTCCCTATATAATCCTCTACTTTAGACCAGGGCCCTATTCCCTATATAATCCTCTACTTTAGAACAGAGCCCTATTCCCTATATAATACTCTACTTTAGACCAGGGCCCTATTCCCTATATAATACTCTACTTAAGACCAGGGCCCTATTCCCTATATAATACTCTACTTAAGACCAGGACCCTATTCCCTATATAATACTCTACTGTAGACCAGGGCCCTATTCCCTATATAATACTCTACTGTAGACCAGGGTCCTATTCCCTATATAATACTCTACTGTAGACCAAGGCCCTATTCCCTATATAATACTCTACTTTAGACCAGGGCCAAATTCCCTATATAATACTCTACTTTAGACCAGGGCCCTATTCCGTATATAATACTCTACTTTAGACCAGGGCCCTATTCCCTATATAATAGTCTACTTTAGACCAGGGCCCTATTCCCTCTATAATACTCTACTTAAGACCAGGGCCCTATTCCCTATATAATACTCTACTTAAGACCAGGGCCCTATTCCCTATATAATACTCTACTTAAGACCAGGGCCCTATTCCCTATATAATACTCTACTGTAGACCAGGGCCCTATTCCCTATAGAATACTCTACTTTAGACCAGGGCCCTATTCCCTATATAATACTCTACTTTAAACCAGGGCCCTATTCCCTATATAATCCTCTACTTTAGACCAGGGCCCTATTCCCTATATAATACTCTACTTTAGACCAGGGCCCTATTCCCTATATAATATTCTACTTTAGACCAGGGCCCTATTCCCTATATTATACTCTACTTAAGACCAGGGCCCTATTCCCTATATAATACTCTACTTAAGATCATGGCCCTATTCCCTATATAACACTCTACTTTAGAGCAGAGCCCTATTCCCCATATAATCCTCTACTGTAGACCAGGGCCATATTCCCTATATAATCCTCTACTTTAGACCAGGGCCCTATTCCCTATATAATCCTCTACTTTAGACCAGGGCCACATTCCCTATATAATACTCTACTGTAGACCAGAGCCCTATTCCCTATATAATACTCTACTGTAGACCAGGGCCCTATTCCCTATATAATCCTCTACTTTAGACCAGGGCCCTATTCCCTATATAATCCTCTACTTTAGACCAGGGCCCTATTCCCTATATAATCCTCTACTGTAGACCAGGGCCCTATTCCCTATATAATCCTCTACTTTAGACCAGGGCCCTATTCCCTATATAATCCTCTACTTTAGACCAGGGCCCTATTCCCTATATAATACTCTACCTTAGACCAGGACCCTATTCCCTATATAATCCTCTACTTTAGACCAGGGCCCTATTCCCTATATAATACTCTACTTTAGACCAGGGCCCTATTCCCTATATAATACTCTACTTTAGACCAGGGCCCTATTCCCTATATAATACTCTACTTTAGACCAGAGCGCTATTCCCTATATAATACTCTACTTTAGACCAGGGCCCTATTCCCTATATAATACTCTACTTAAGACCAGGGCCCTATTCCATATATAATACTCTATGTAAGACCAGGGCCCTATTCCCTATGTAATACTCAACTTTAGACCAGGGCCCTATTCCCTATTCCCTATATAATACTCTACTTTAGACCAGGGCCATATTCCCTATATAATACTCTACTGTAGACCAGGGCCATATTCCCTATATAATACTCTACTTTAGACCAGGGCCATATTCCCTATATAATACTCTACTGTAGACCAGGGCCCTATTCCCTATATAATACTGTACTTAAGACCAGGGCCATATTCCCTATATAATACTCTACTTTAGACCAGGGCCATATTCCCTATATAATACTGTACTTTAGACCAGGGCCCTATTCCCTATATAATACTGTACTTAAGACCAGGGCCATATTCCCTATATAATACTCTACTTTAGACCAAGGCCCTATTCCCTATATAATACTCTACTTAAGACCAGGGCCCTATTCCCTATATAATACTCTACTTAAGACCAGGGCCATATTCCCTATATAATACTCAACTTTAGACCAGGGCCCTATTCCCTATATAATACTCTACTTTAGACCAGGGCCCTATTCCCTATGTGATACTCAACTTTACACCAGGGCCCCTTTCCCTATATAATACTCTACTTTAGACCAGGGCCCTATTTCCTATATAATACTCTACTTTAGACCAGGGCCCTATTCCCTATATAATACTCTACTTTAGACCAGGGCCCTATTCCCTATATAATACTCTACTTTAGACCAGGGCCCTATTCCCTATATAATACTCTACTTTAGACCAGGGCCCTATTCCCTATATAATACTCTACTTTAGACCAGGGCCCTATTCCCTATATAATACTCTACTGTAGACCAGGGCCCTATTCCCTATATAATCCTCTACTTTAGACCAGGGCCCTATTCCCTATATAATCCTCTACTGTAGACCAGGGCCCTATTCCCTATATAATACTCTACTTAAGATCATGGCCCTATTCCCTATATAATACTCTACTTTAGACCAGAGCCCTATTCCCTATATAATACTCTACTGTAGACCAGGGCCCTATTCCCTATATAATACTCTATGTAAGACCAGGGCCCTATTCCCTATATAATCCTCTACTTTAGACCAGGGCCCTATTCCCTATATAATACTCTACTGTAGACCAGGTTCATATTCCCTATATAATACTCTACTTTAGACCAGGGCCCTATTCCCTATATAATACTCTACTTTAGACCAGGGTCCTATTCCTATATAATACTGTACTTAAGACCAGGGCCATATTCCCTATATTTACATTTACATTTAAGTCATTTAGCAGACGCTCTTATCCAGAGCGACTTACTATATAATACTCTACTTTAGACCAGGGCCATATTCCCTATATAATACTGTACTTTAGACCAGGGCCCTATTCCCTATATAATACTCTACTGTAGACCAGGGCCCTATTCCCTATATAATCCTCTACTTTAGACCAGGGCCCTATTCCCTATATAATACTCTACTTAAGACCAGGGCCCTATTCCCTATATAATACTCTACTTAAGACCAGGGCCCTATTCCCTATATAATACTCTACTTTAGACCAGGGCCCTATTCCCTATATAATACTCTACTTTAGACCAGGGCCCTATTCCCTATATAATACTCTACTTTAGACCAGGGCCCTATTCCCTATATAATACTCTACTTTAGACCAGGGTCCTATTCCCTATATAATACTCTACTGTAGACCAAGGCCATATTCCCTATATAATACTCTACTTTAGACCAGGGCCAAATTCCCTATATAATACTCTACTTTAGACCAGGGCCCTATTCCGTATATAATACTCTACTTTAGACCAGGGCCCTATTCCCTATATAATAGTCTACTTTAGACCAGGGCCCTATTCCCTCTATAATACTCTACTTAAGACCAGGGCCCTATTCCCTATATAATACTCTACTTAAGACCAGGGCCCTATTCCCTATATAATACTCTACTGTAGACCAGGGCCCTATTCCCTATATAATACTCTACTTTAGACCAGGGCCCTATTCCCTATATAATACTCTACTTTAAACCAGGGCCCTATTCCCTATATAATCCTCTACTTTAGACCAGGGCCCTATTCCCTATATAATACTCTACTTTAGACCAGGGCCCTATTCCCTATATAATATTCTACTTTAGACCAGGGCCCTATTCCCTATATTATACTCTACTTAAGACCAGGGCCCTATTCCCTATATAATACTCTACTTAAGATCATGGCCCTATTCCCTATATAACACTCTACTTTAGAGCAGAGCCCTATTCCCCATATAATCCTCTACTGTAGACCAGGGCCATATTCCCTATATAATCCTCTACTTTAGACCAGGGCCCTATTCCCTATATAATCCTCTACTGTAGACCAGGGCCACATTCCCTATATAATACTCTACTGTAGACCAGAGCCCTATTCCCTATATAATACTCTACTGTAGACCAGGGCCCTATTCCCTATATAATCCTCTACTTTAGACCAGGGCCCTATTCCCTATATAATCCTCTACTTTAGACCAGGGCCCTATTCCCTATATAATCCTCTACTGTAGACCAGGGCCCTATTCCCTATATAATCCTCTACTTTAGACCAGGGCCCTATTCCCTATATAATCCTCTACTTTAGACCAGGGCCCTATTCCCTATATAATACTCTACCTTAGACCAGGACCCTATTCCCTATATAATCCTCTACTTTAGACCAGGGCCCTATTCCCTATATAATACTCTACTTTAGACCAGGGCCCTATTCCCTATATAATACTCTACTTTAGACCAGGGCCCTATTCCCTATATAATACTCTACTTTAGACCAGAGCGCTATTCCCTATATAATACTCTACTTTAGACCAGGGCCCTATTCCCTATATAATACTCTACTTTAGACCAGGGCCCTATTCCATATATAATACTCTATGTAAGACCAGGGCCCTATTCCCTATGTAATACTCAACTTTAGACCAGGGCCCTATTCCCTATTCCCTATATAATACTCTACTTTAGACCAGGGCCATATTCCCTATATAATACTCTACTGTAGACCAGGGCCATATTCCCTATATAATACTCTACTTTAGACCAGGGCCATATTCCCTATATAATACTCTACTGTAGACCAGGGCCCTATTCCCTATATAATACTGTACTTAAGACCAGGGCCATATTCCCTATATAATACTCTACTTTAGACCAGGGCCATATTCCCTATATAATACTGTACTTTAGACCAGGGCCCTATTCCCTATATAATACTCTACTTTAGACCAGGGCCCCTTTCCCTATATAATACTCTACTTTAGACCAGGGCCCTATTTCCTATATAATACTCTACTTTAGACCAGGGCCCTATTCCCTATATAATACTCTACTTTAGACCAGGGCCCTATTCCCTATATAATACTCTACTTTAGACCAGGGCCCTATTCCCTATATAATACTCTACTTTAGACCAGGGCCCTATTCCCTATATAATACTCTACTTTAGACCAGGGCCCTATTCCCTATATAATACTCTACTGTAGACCAGGGCCCTATTCCCTATATAATCCTCTACTTTAGACCAGGGCCCTATTCCCTATATAATCCTCTACTGTAGACCAGGGCCCTATTCCCTATATAATACTCTACTTAAGATCATGGCCCTATTCCCTATATAATACTCTACTTTAGACCAGAGCCCTATTCCCTATATAATACTCTACTGTAGACCAGGGCCCTATTCCCTATATAATACTCTATGTAAGACCAGGGCCCTATTCCCTATATAATCCTCTACTTTAGACCAGGGCCCTATTCCCTATATAATACTCTACTGTAGACCAGGTTCATATTCCCTATATAATACTCTACTTTAGACCAGGGCCCTATTCCCTATATAATACTCTACTTTAGACCAGGGTCCTATTCCCTATATAATACTGTACTTAAGACCAGGGCCATATTCCCTATATTTACATTTACATTTAAGTCATTTAGCAGACGCTCTTATCCAGAGCGACTTACTATATAATACTCTACTTTAGACCAGGGCCATATTCCCTATATAATACTGTACTTTAGACCAGGGCCCTATTCCCTATATAATACTCTACTGTAGACCAGGGCCCTATTCCCTATATAATCCTCTACTTTAGACCAGGGCCCTATTCCCTATATAATACTCTACTTAAGACCAGGGCCCTATTCCCTATATAATACTCTACTTAAGACCAGGGCCCTATTCCCTATATAATACTCTACTTTAGACCAGGGCCCTATTCCCTATATAATACTCTACTTTAGACCAGGGCCCTATTCCCTATATAATACTCTACTTTAGACCAGGGCCCTATTCCCTATATAATACTCTACTTTAGACCAGGGCCCTATTCCCTATATAATACTCTACTGTAGACCTGGGCCCTATTCCCTATATAATCCTCTACTTTAGACCAGGGCCCTATTCCCTATATAATCCTCTACTGTAGACCAGGGCCCTATTCCCTATATAATACTCTACTTAAGATCATGACCCTATTCCCTATATAATACTCTACTTTAGACCAGAGCCCTATTCCCTATATAATACTCTACTGTAGACCAGGGCCCTATTCCCTATATAATACTCTACTTTAGACCAGAGCCCTATTCCCTATATAATACTCTACTTTAGACCAGGGCCCTATTCCCTATATAATACTCTACTTAAGACCAGGGCCCTATTCCCTATATAATACTCTACTTAAGACCAGGACCCTATTCCCTATATTATACTCTACTTTAGACCAGGGCCCTATTCCCTATATAATACTCTACTTTAGACCAGGGCCCTATTCCCTATGTAATAACCAACTTTAGACCAGGGCCCTTTTCCCTATATAATACTCTACTTTAGACCAGGGCCCTATTCCCTATATAATACTGTACTTAAGACCAGGGCCATATTCCCTATATAATACTCTACTTTAGACCAGGGCCATATTCCCTATATAATACTGTACTTTAGACCAGGGCCCTATTCCCTATATAATACACTACTGTAGACCAAGGCCATATTCCCTATATAATACTCTACTTTAGACCAGGGCCAAATTCCCTATATAATACTCTACTTTAGACCAGGGCCCTATTCCCTATATAATACTCTACTTTAGACCAGGGCCCTATTCCCAATATAATAGTCTACTTTAGACCAGGGCCCTATTCCCTATATAATACTTTACTTAAGACCAGAGCCCTATTCCCTATATAATACTCTACTTAAGACCAGGGCCCTATTCCCTATATAATACTCTACTGTAGACCAGGGCCCTATTCCCTATATAATACTCTACTTTAGACCAGGGCCCTATTCCCTATATAATACTCTACTTTAGACCAGGGCCCTATTCCCTATATAATACTCTACTTTAGACCAGGGCACTATTCCCTATATAATACTCTACTTTAGACCAGGGCCCTATTCCCTATATAATATTCTACTTTAGACCAGGGCCCTATTCCCTATATTATACTCTACTTAAGACCAGGGCCCTATTCCCTATATAATACTCTACTTAAGACCAGGGCCCTATTCCCTATATAATACTTTACTTAAGACCAGAGCCCTATTCCCTATATAATACTCTACTTAAGACCAGGGCCCTATTCCCTATATAATACTCTACTGTAGACCAGGGCCCTATTCCCTATATAATACTCTACTTTAGACCAGGGCCCTATTCCCTATATAATACTCTACTTTAAACCAGGGCCCTATTCCCTATATAATCCTCTACTTTAGACCAGGGCACTATTCCCTATATAATACTCTACTTTAGACCAGGGCCCTATTCCCTATATAATATTCTACTTTAGACCAGGGCCCTATTCCCTATATAATACTCTACTTAAGACCAGGGCCCTATTCCCTATATAATACTCTACTTTAGACCAGGGCCCTATTCCCTATATAATCCTCTACTGTAGACCAGGGCCCTATTCCCTATATAATACTCTACTTAAGATCATGACCCTATTCCCTATATAATACTCTACTTTAGACCAGAGCCCTATTCCCTATATAATACTCTACTGTAGACCAGGGCCCTATTCCCTATATAATACTCTACTTTAGACCAGAGCCCTATTCCCTATATAATACTCTACTTTAGACCAGGGCCCTATTCCCTATATAATACTCTACTTAAGACCAGGGCCCTATTCCCTATATAATACTCTACTTAAGACCAGGACCCTATTCCCTATATTATACTCTACTTTAGACCAGGGCCCTATTCCCTATATAATACTCTACTTTAGACCAGGGCCCTATTCCCTATGTAATAACCAACTTTAGACCAGGGCCCTTTTCCCTATATAATACTCTACTTTAGACCAGGGCCCTATTCCCTATATAATACTGTACTTAAGACCAGGGCCATATTCCCTATATAATACTCTACTTTAGACCAGGGCCATATTCCCTATATAATACTGTACTTTAGACCAGGGCCCTATTCCCTATATAATACACTACTGTAGACCAAGGCCATATTCCCTATATAATACTCTACTTTAGACCAGGGCCAAATTCCCTATATAATACTCTACTTTAGACCAGGGCCCTATTCCCTATATAATACTCTACTTTAGACCAGGGCCCTATTCCCAATATAATAGTCTACTTTAGACCGGTGCCCTATTCCCTATATAATACTTTACTTAAGACCAGAGCCCTATTCCCTATATAATACTCTACTTAAGACCAGGGCCCTATTCCCTATATAATACTCTACTGTAGACCAGGGCCCTATTCCCTATATAATACTCTACTTTAGACCAGGGCCCTATTCCCTATATAATACTCTACTTTAAACCAGGGCCCTATTCCCTATATAATACTCTACTTTAGACCAGGGCCCTATTCCCTATATAATACTCTACTTTAGACCAGGGCCCTATTCCCTATATAATATTCTACTTTAGACCAGGGCCCTATTCCCTATATTATACTCTACTTAAGACCAGGGCCCTATTCCCTATATAATACTCTACTTAAGACCAGGGCCCTATTCCCTATATAATACTCTACTGTAGACCATAGCCCTATTCCCTATATAATACTCTACTGTAGACCAGGGCCCTATTCCCTATATAATCCTCTACTTTAGACCAGGGCCCTATTCCCTATATAATATTCTACTTTAGACCAGGGCCCTATTCCCTATATAATACTCTACTTAAGACCAGGGCCCTATTCCCTATATAATACTCTACGTAAGACCAGGGCCCTATTCCCTATATTATACTCTACTTTAGACCAGGGCCCTATTCCCTATGTAATACTCAACTTTAGACCAGGGCCCTATTCCCTATTCCCTATATAATACTCTACTTTAGACCAGGGCCCTATTCCCTATATAATACTCTACTGTAGACCAGGTCCCTATTCCCTATATAATACTCTACTGTAGACCAGGGCCCTATTCCCTATATAATACTCTACTGTAGACCAAGGCCCTATTCCCTATATAATACTCTACTTTAGACCAGGGCCAAATTCCCTATATAATACTCTACTTTAGACCAGGGCCCTATTCCCTATATAATACTCTACTTTAGACCAGGGCCCTATTCCCAATATAATAGTCTACTTTAGACCAGGGCCCTATTCCCTATATAATACTTTACTTAAGACCAGAGCCCTATTCCCTATATAATACTCTACTTAAGACCAGGGCCCTATTCCCTATATAATACTCTACTGTAGACCAGGGCCCTATTCCCTATATAATACTCTACTGTAGACCAGGGCCCTATTCCCTATATAATACTCTACTTTAGACCAGGGCACTATTCCCTATATAATCCTCTACTTTAGACCAGGGCCCTATTCCCTATATAATACTCTACCTTAGACCAGGACCCTATTCCCTATATAATCCTCTACTTTAGACCAGGGCCCTATTCCCTATATAATACTCTACTTTAGACCAGGGCCCTATTCCCTATATAATACTCTACTTTAGACCAGGGCCCTATTCCCTATATAATACTCTACTTTAGACCAGAGCGCTATTCCCTATATAATACTCTACTTTAGACCAGGGCCCTATTCCCTATATAATACTCTACTTAAGACCAGGGCCCTATTCCATATATAATACTCTATGTAAGACCAGGGCCCTATTCCCTATATAATACTCTACTGTAGACCAGGGCCCTATTCCCTATATAATACTCTACTTAAGATCATGACCCTATTCCCTATATAATACTCTACTTTAGACCAGGGCCCTATTCCCTATATAATACTCTACTTAAGACCAGGGCCCTATTCCATATATAATACTCTATGTAAGACCAGGGCCATATTCCCTATATAATACTCTACTTTAGACCAGGGCCATATTCCCTATATAATACTCTACTGTAGACCAGGGCCCTATTCCCTATATAATACTGTACTTAAGACCAGGGCCATATTCCCTATATAATACTCTACTTTAGACCAGGGCCATATTCCCTATATAATACTGTACTTTAGACCAGGGCCCTATTCCCTATATAATACTGTACTTAAGACCAGGGCCATATTCCCTATATAATACTCTACTTTAGACCAGGGCCCTATTCCCTATATAATACTCTACTTAAGACCAGGGCCCTATTCCCTATATAATACTCTACTTAAGACCAGGGCCATATTCCCTATATAATACTCTACTTTAGACCAGGGCCCTATTCCCTATATAATACTCTACTTTAGACCAGGGCCCTATTCCCTATGTGATACTCAACTTTACACCAGGGCCCTTTTCCCTATATAATACTCTACTTTAGACCAGGGCCCTATTTCCTATATAATACTCTACTTTAGACCAGGGCCCTATTCCCTATATAATACTCTACTTTAGACCAGGGCCCTATTCCCTATATAATACTCTACTTTAGACCAGGGCCCTATTCCCTATATAATACTCTACTTTAGACCAGGGCCCTATTCCCTATATAATACTCTACTTTAGACCAGGGCCCTATTCCCTATATAATACTCTACTGTAGACCAGGGCCCTATTCCCTATATAATCCTCTACTTTAGACCAGGGCCCTATTCCCTATATAATCCTCTACTGTAGACCAGGGCCCTATTCCCTATATAATACTCTACTTAAGATCATGGCCCTATTCCCTATATAATACTCTACTTTAGACCAGAGCCCTATTCCCTATATAATACTCTACTGTAGACCAGGGCCCTATTCCCTATATAATACTCTATGTAAGACCAGGGCCCTATTCCCTATATAATCCTCTACTTTAGACCAGGGCCCTATTCCCTATATAATACTCTACTGTAGACCAGGTTCATATTCCCTATATAATACTCTACTTTAGACCAGGGCCCTTTTCCCTATATAATACTCTACTTTAGACCAGGGTCCTATTCCCTATATAATACTGTACTTAAGACCAGGGCCATATTCCCTATATTTACATTTACATTTAAGTCATTTAGCAGACGCTCTTATCCAGAGCGACTTACTATATAATACTCTACTTTAGACCAGGGCCATATTCCCTATATAATACTGTACTTTAGACCAGGGCCCTATTCCCTATATAATACTCTACTGTAGACCAGGGCCCTATTCCCTATATAATCCTCTACTTTAGACCAGGGCCCTATTCCCTATATAATACTCTACTTAAGACCAGGGCCCTATTCCCTATATAATACTCTACTTAAGACCAGGGCCCTATTCCCTATATAATACTCTACTTTAGACCAGGGCCCTATTCCCTATATAATACTCTACTTTAGACCAGGGCCCTATTCCCTATATAATACTCTACTTTAGACCAGGGCCCTA
Source organism: Salvelinus alpinus (assembly GCF_045679555.1). NCBI lineage: Eukaryota > Metazoa > Chordata > Actinopteri > Salmoniformes > Salmonidae > Salvelinus > Salvelinus alpinus. Next base: position 3,343,645 of record NC_092105.1, on the reverse strand, counting down.
TTCCCTATATAATACTCTACTTTAGACCAGGGCCCTATTCCCTATATAATACTCTACTGTAGACCTGGGCCCTATTCCCTATATAATCCTCTACTTTAGACCAGGGCCCTATTCCCTATATAATCCTCTACTGTAGACCAGGGCCCTATTCCCTATATAATACTCTACTTAAGATCATGACCCTATTCCCTATATAATACTCTACTTTAGACCAGAGCCCTATTCCCTATATAATACTCTACTGTAGACCAGGGCCCTATTCCCTATATAATACTCTACTTTAGACCAGAGCCCTATTCCCTACATAATACTCTACTTTAGACCAGGGCCCTATTCCCTATATAATACTCTACTTAAGACCAGGGCCCTATTCCCTATATAATACTCTACTTAAGACCAGGACCCTATTCCCTATATTATACTCTACTTTAGACCAGGGCCCTATTCCCTATATAATACTCTACTTTAGACCAGGGCCCTATTCCCTATGTAATAACCAACTTTAGACCAGGGCCCTTTTCCCTATATAATACTCTACTTTAGACCAGGGCCCTATTCCCTATATAATACTGTACTTAAGACCAGGGCCATATTCCCTATATAATACTCTACTTTAGACCAGGGCCATATTCCCTATATAATACACTACTGTAGACCAAGGCCCTATTACCTATATAATACACTACTGTAGACCAAGGCCCTATTCCCTATATAATACTCTACTTTAGACCAGGGCCAAATTCCCTATATAATACTCTACTTTAGACCAGGGCCCTATTCCCTATATAATACTCTACTTTAGACCAGGGCCCTATTCCCAATATAATAGTCTACTTTAGACCAGGGCCCTATTCCCTATATAATACTTTACTTAAGACCAGAGCCCTATTCCCTATATAATACTCTACTTAAGACCAGGGCCCTATTCCCTATATAATACTCTACTGTAGACCAGGGCCCTATTCCCTATATAATACTCTACTTTAGACCAGGGCCCTATTCCCTATATAATACTCTACTTTAAACCAGGGCCCTATTCCCTATATAATCCTCTACTTTAGACCAGGGCACTATTCCCTATATAATACTCTACTTTAGACCAGGGCCCTATTCCCTATATAATATTCTACTTTAGACCAGGGCCCTATTCCCTATATTATACTCTACTTAAGACCAGGGCCCTATTCCCTATATAATACTCTACTTAAGACCAGGGCCCTATTCCCTATATAATACTCTACTGTAGACCAGAGCCCTATTCCCTATATAATACTCTACTGTAGACCAGGGCCCTATTCCCTATATAATCCTCTACTTTAGACCAGGGCCCTATTCCCTATATAATATTCTACTTTAGACCAGGGCCCTATTCCCTATATAATACTCTACTTAAGACCAGGGCCCTATTCCCTATATAATACTCTACGTAAGACCAGGGCCCTATTCCCTATATTATACTCTACTTTAGACCAGGGCCCTATTCCCTATGTAATACTCAACTTTAGACCAGGGCCCTATTCCCTATTCCCTATATAATACTCTACTTTAGACCAGGGCCCTATTCCCTATATAATACTCTACTGTAGACCAGGGCCCTATTCCCTATATAATACTCTACTGTAGACCAGGGCCCTATTCCCTATATAATACACTACTGTAGACCAAGGCCCTATTCCCTATATAATACTCTACTTTAGACCAGGGCCAAATTCCCTATATAATACTCTACTTTAGACCAGGGCCCTATTCCCTATATAATACTCTACTTTAGACCAGGGCCCTATTCCCAATATAATAGTCTACTTTAGACCAGGGCCCTATTCCCTATATAATACTTTACTTAAGACCAGAGCCCTATTCCCTATATAATACTCTACTTAAGACCAGGGCCCTATTCCCTATATAATACTCTACTGTAGACCAGGGCCCTATTCCCTATATAATACTCTACTTTAGACCAGGGCCCTATTCCCTATATAATACTCTACTTTAAACCAGGGCCCTATTCCCTATATAATCCTCTACTTTAGACCAGGGCACTATTCCCTATATAATACTCTACTTTAGACCAGGGCCCTATTCCCTATATAATATTCTACTTTAGACCAGGGCCCTATTCCCTATATTATACTCTACTTAAGACCAGGGCCCTATTCCCTATATAATACTCTACTTAAGACCAGGGCCCTATTCCCTATATAATACTCTACTGTAGACCAGAGCCCTATTCCCTATATAATACTCTACTGTAGACCAGGGCCCTATTCCCTATATAATCCTCTACTTTAGACCAGGGCCCTATTCCCTATATAATATTCTACTTTAGACCAGGGCCCTATTCCCTATATAATACTCTACTTAAGACCAGGGCCCTATTCCCTATATAATACTCTACGTAAGACCAGGGCCCTATTCCCTATATTATACTCTACTTTAGACCAGGGCCCTATTCCCTATGTAATACTCAACTTTAGACCAGGGCCCTATTCCCTATTCCCTATATAATACTCTACTTTAGACCAGGGCCCTATTCCCTATATAATACTCTACTGTAGACCAGGGCCCTATTCCCTATATAATACTCTACTGTAGACCAGGGCCCTATTCCCTATATAATCCTCTACTTTAGACCAGGGCCCTATTCCCTATATAATACTCTACTGTAGACCAGGTTCATATTCCCTATATAATACTCTACTTTAGACCAGGGCCCTATTCCCTATATAATACTCTACTTTAGACCAGGGCCCTATTCCCTATATAATACTGTACTTAAGACCAGGGCCATATTCCCTATATAATACTCTACTTTAGACCAGGGCCATATTCCCTATATAATATTCTACTTTAGACCAGGGCCCTATTCCCTATATTATACTCTACTTAAGACCAGGGCCCTATTCCCTATATAATACTCTACTTAAGACCAGGGCCCTATTCCCTATATAATACTCTACTGTAGACCAGAGCCCTATTCCCTATATAATACTCTACTGTAGACCAGGGCCCTATTCCCTATATAATCCTCTACTTTAGACCAGGGCCCTATTCCCTATATAATATTCTACTTTAGACCAGGGCCCTATTCCCTATATAATACTCTACTTAAGACCAGGGCCCTATTCCCTATATAATACTCTACGTAAGACCAGGGCCCTATTCCCTATATTATACTCTACTTTAGACCAGGGCCCTATTCCCTATGTAATACTCAACTTTAGACCAGGGCCCTATTCCCTATTCCCTATATAATACTCTACTTTAGACCAGGGCCCTATTCCCTATATAATACTCTACTGTAGACCAGGGCCCTATTCCCTATATAATACTCTACTGTAGACCAGGGCCCTATTCCCTATATAATCCTCTACTTTAGACCAGGGCCCTATTCCCTATATAATACTCTACTGTAGACCAGGTTCATATTCCCTATATAATACTCTACTTTAGACCAGGGCCCTATTCCCTATATAATACTCTACTTTAGACCAGGGCCCTATTCCCTATATAATACTGTACTTAAGACCAGGGCCATATTCCCTATATAATACTCTACTTTAGACCAGGGCCATATTCCCTATATAATACTCTACTTTAGACCAGGGCCCTATTCCCTATATAATACTCTACTGTAGACCAGGGCCCTATTCCCTATATAATCCTCTACTTTAGACCAGGGCCCTATTCCCTATATAATACTCTACTTTAGACCAGGGCCCTATTCCCTATATAATACTCTACTTTAGACCAGGGCCCTATTCCCTATATAATACTCTACTTTAGACCAGGGCCCTATTCCCTATATAATACTCTACTTTAGACCAGGGCCCTATTCCCTATATAATACTCTACTTTAGACCAGGGCCCTATTCCCTATATAATACTCTACTTTAGACCAGGGCCCTATTCCCTATATAATACTCTACTTTAGACCAGGGCCCTATTCCCTATATAATACTCTACTTTAGACCAGGGCCCTATTCCCTATATAATACTCTACTTTAGACCAGGGCCCTATTCCCTATATAATACTCTACTGTAGACCAGGGCCCTATTCCCTATATAATCCTCTACTTTAGACCAGGGCCCTATTCCCTATATAATACTCTACTGTAGACCAGGGCCCTATTCCCTATATAATACTCTACTTTAGACCAGGGCCCTATTCCCTATATAATACTCTACTTTAGACCAGGGCCCTATTCCCTATATAATACTCTACTGTAGACCAGGGCCATATTCCCTATATAATACTCTACTTTAGACCAGGGCCCTATTCCCTATATAATACTCTACTTTAGACCAGGGCCCTATTCCCTATATAATACTCTACTTAAGACCAGGGCCCTATTCCCTATATAATACTCTACTTTAGACCAGGGCCCTATTCCCTATATAATACTCTACTTTAGACCAGGGCCCTATTCCCTATATAATACTCTACTGTAGACCAGGGCCCTATTCCCTATATAATCCTCTACTTTAGACCAGGGCCCTATTCCCTATATAATACTCTACTTTAGACCAGGGCCCTATTCCCTATATAATACTCTACTTAAGACCAGGGCCCTATTCCCTATATAATACTCTACTTCAGACCAGGGCCCTATTCCCTATATCATACTCTACTTTAGACCAGGGCCCTATTCCCTATATAATACTCTACTTTAGACCAGGGCCCTATTCCCTATATAATACTCTACTGTAGACCAGGGCCCTATTCCCTATATAATACTCTACTGTAGACCAGGGCCCTATTCCCTATATAATACTCTACTTTAGACCAGGGCCCTATTCCCTATATAATACTCTACTGTAGACCAGGTTCATATTCCCTATATAATACTCTACTTTAGACCAGGGCCCTATTCCCTATATAATACTCTACTTTAGACCAGGGCCCTATTCCCTATATAATACTGTACTTAAGACCAGGGCCATATTCCCTATATAATACTCTACTTTAGACCAGGGCCATATTCCCTATATAATACTGTACTTTAGACCAGGGCCCTATTCCCTATATAATACTCTACTGTAGACCAGGGCCCTATTCCCTATATAATCCTCTACTTTAGACCAGGGCCCTATTCCCTATATAATACTCTACTTAAGACCAGGGCCCTATTCCCTATATAATACTCTACTTTAGACCAGGGCCCTATTCCCTATATAATACTCTACTTTAGACCAGGGCCCTATTCCCTATATAATACTCTACTTTAGACCAGGGCCCTATTCCCTATATAATACTCTACTTTAGACCATGGCCCTATTCCCTATATAATACTCTACTTTAGACCATGGCCCTATTCCCTATATAATACTCTACTTTAGACCAGGGCCCTATTCCCTATATAATACTCTACTTTAGACCAGGGCCCTATTCCCTATATAATACTCTACTGTAGAATAGGGCCCTATTCCCTATATAACCCTCTACTTTAGACCAGGGCCCTATTCCCTATATAATCCTCTACTGTAGACCAGGGCCCTATTCCCTATATAATACTCTACTTAAGATCATGACCCTATTCCCTATATAATACTCTACTTTAGACCAGAGCCCTATTCCCTATATAATACTCTACTGTAGACCAGGGCCCTATTCCCTATATAATACTCTACTTTAGACCAGGGCCCATTCCCTATTCCCTATATAATACTCTACTTTAGACCAGGGCCCTATTCCCTATATAATACTCTACTTTAGACCAGGGCCCTATTCCCTATATAATACTCTACTGTAGACCAGGGCCCTATTCCCTATATAATACTCTACTTTAGACCAGGGCCCTATTCCCTATATAATACTCTACTTTAGACCATGGCCCATATTCCCTATATAATACTCTACTTTAGACCAGGGCCCTATTCCCTATATAATACTCTACTTTAGACCAGGGCCCTATTCCCTATATAATACTGTACTTAAGACCAGGGCCATATTCCCTATATAATACTCTACTTTAGACCAGGGCCCTATTCCCTATATAATACTCTACTTAAGACCAGGGCCCTATTCCCTATATAATACTCTACTTAAGACCAGGGCCCTATTCCCTATATAATACTCTACTTTAGACACAGGGCCCTATTCCCTATATAATACTCTACTTTAGACCAGGGCCCTATTCCCTATATAATACTCTACTGTAGACCAGAGCCCTATTCCCTATATAATACTCTACTGTAGACCAGGGCCCTATTCCCTATATAATCCTCTACTTTAGACCAGGGCCCTATTCCCTATATAATATTCTACTTTAGACCAGGGCCCTATTCCCTATATAATACTCTACTTAAGACCAGGGCCCTATTCCCTATATAATACTCTACGTAAGACCAGGGCCCTATTCCCTATATTATACTCTACTTTAGACCATGGCCATATTCCCTATGTAATACTCAACTTTAGACCAGGGCCCTATTCCCTATTCCCTATATAATACTCTACTTTAGACCAGGGCCCTATTCCCTATATAATACTCTACTTTAGACCAGGGCCCTATTCCCTATATAATACTCTACTGTAGACCAGGGCCCTATTCCCTATATAATCCTCTACTTTAGACCAGGGCCCTATTCCCTATATAATACTCTACTGTAGACCAGGTTCATATTCCCTATATAATACTCTACTTTAGACCAGGGCCCTATTCCCTATATAATACTCTACTTTAGACCAGGGCCCTATTCCCTATATAATACTGTACTTAAGACCAGGGCCATATTCCCTATATAATACTCTACTTTAGACCAGGGCCATATTCCCTATATAATACTGTACTTTAGACCAGGGCCCTATTCCCTATATAATACTCTACGTAAGACCAGGGCCCTATTCCCTATATTATACTCTACTTTAGACCAGGGCCCTATTCCCTATGTAATACTCAACTTTAGACCAGGGCCCTATTCCCTATTCCCTATATAATACTCTACTTTAGACCAGGGCCCTATTCCCTATATAATACTCTACTGTAGACCAGGGCCCTATTCCCTATATAATACTCTACTGTAGACCAGGGCCCTATTCCCTATATAATCCTCTACTTTAGACCAGGGCCCTATTCCCTATATAATAATCTACTGTAGACCAGGTTCATATTCCCTATATAATACTCTACTTTAGACCAGGGCCCTATTCCCTATATAATACTCTACTTTAGACCAGGGCCCTATTCCCTATATAATACTGTACTTAAGACCAGGGCCATATTCCCTATATAATACTCTACTTTAGACCAGGGCCATATTCCCTATATAATATTCTACTTTAGACCAGGGCCCTATTCCCTATATTATACTCTACTTAAGACCAGGGCCCTATTCCCTATATAATACTCTACTTTAGACACAGGGCCCTATTCCCTATATAATACTCTACTTTAGACCAGGGCCCTATTCCCTATATAATACTCTACTGTAGACCAGAGCCCTATTCCCTATATAATACTCTACTGTAGACCAGGGCCCTATTCCCTATATAATCCTCTACTTTAGACCAGGGCCCTATTCCCTATATAATATTCTACTTTAGACCAGGGCCCTATTCCCTATATAATACTCTACTTAAGACCAGGGCCCTATTCCCTATATAATACTCTACGTAAGACCAGGGCCCTATTCCCTATATAATACTCTACTTTAGACCAGGGCCCTATTCCCTATATAATCCTCTACTTTAGACCAGGGCCCTATTCCCTATATAATACTCTACTGTAGACCAGGTTCATATTCCCTATATAATACTCTACTTTAGACCAGGGCCCTATTCCCTATATAATACTCTACTTTAGACCAGGGCCCTATTCCCTATATAATACTGTACTTAAGACCAGGGCCATATTCCCTATATAATACTCTACTTTAGACCAGGGCCATATTCCCTATATAATATTCTACTTTAGACCAGGGCCCTATTCCCTATATTATACTCTACTTAAGACCAGGGCCCTATTCCCTATATAATACTCTACTTAAGACCAGGGCCCTATTCCCTATATAATACTCTACTGTAGACCAGAGCCCTATTCCCTATATAATACTCTACTGTAGACCAGGGCCCTATTCCCTATATAATCCTCTACTTTAGACCAGGGCCCTATTCCCTATATAATATTCTACTTTAGACCAGGGCCCTATTCCCTATATAATACTCTACTTAAGACCAGGGCCCTATTCCCTATATAATACTCTACGTAAGACCAGGGCCCTATTCCCTATATTATACTCTACTTTAGACCAGGGCCCTATTCCCTATGTAATACTCAACTTTAGACCAGGGCCCTATTCCCTATTCCCTATATAATACTCTACTTTAGACCAGGGCCCTATTCCCTATATAATACTCTACTGTAGACCAGGGCCCTATTCCCTATATAATACTCTACTGTAGACCAGGGCCCTATTCCCTATATAATCCTCTACTTTAGACCAGGGCCCTATTCCCTATATAATACTCTACTGTAGACCAGGTTCATATTCCCTATATAATACTCTACTTTAGACCAGGGCCCTATTCCCTATATAATACTCTACTTTAGACCAGGGCCCTATTCCCTATATAATACTGTACTTAAGACCAGGGCCATATTCCCTATATAATACTCTACTTTAGACCAGGGCCATATTCCCTATATAATACTGTACTTTAGACCAGGGCCCTATTCCCTATATAATACTCTACTGTAGACCAGGGCCCTATTCCCTATATAATCCTCTACTTTAGACCAGGGCCCTATTCCCTATATAATACTCTACTTAAGACCAGGGCCCTATTCCCTATATAATACTCTACTTTAGACCAGGGCCCTATTCCCTATATAATACTCTACTTTAGACCAGGGCCCTATTCCCTATATAATACTCTACTTTAGACCAGGGCCCTATTCCCTATATAATACTCTACTTTAGACCATGGCCCTATTCCCTATATAATACTCTACCTTAGACCATGGCCCTATTCCCTATATAATACTCTACTTTAGACCAGGGCCCTATTCCCTATATAATACTCTACTTTAGACCAGGGCCCTATTCCCTATATAATACTCTACTGTAGACCAGGGCCCTATTCCCTATATAACCCTCTACTTTAGACCAGGGCCCTATTCCCTATATAATACTCTACTGTAGACCAGGGCCCTATTCCCTATATAATACTCTACTTAAGATCATGACCCTATTCCCTATATAATACTCTACTTTAGACCAGAGCCCTATTCCCTATATAATACTCTACTGTAGACCAGGGCCCTATTCCCTATATAATACTCTACTTTAGACCAGAGCCCTATTCCCTATATAATACTCTACGTAAGACCAGGGCCCTATTCCCTATATAATACTGTACTTAAGACCAGGGCCATATTCCCTATATAATACTCTACTTTAGACCAGGGCCCTATTCCCTATATAATACTCTACTGTAGACCAGGGCCCTATTCCCTATATAATACTCTACTGTAGACCAGGGCCCTATTCCCTATATAATCCTCTACTTTAGACCAGGGCCCTATTCCCTATATAATACTCTACTGTAGACCAGGTTCATATTCCCTATATAATACTCTACTTTAGACCAGGGCCCTATTCCCTATATAATACTCTACTTTAGACCAGGGCCCTATTCCCTATATAATACTGTACTTAAGACCAGGGCCATATTCCCTATATAATACTCTACTTTAGACCAGGGCCATATTCCCTATATAATACTGTACTTTAGACCAGGGCCCTATTCCCTATATAATACTCTACGTAAGACCAGGGCCCTATTCCCTATATTATACTCTACTTTAGACCAGGGCCCTATTCCCTATGTAATACTCAACTTTAGACCAGGGCCCTATTCCCTATTCCCTATATAATACTCTACTTTAGACCAGGGCCCTATTCCCTATATAATACTCTACTGTAGACCAGGGCCCTATTCCCTATATAATACTCTACTGTAGACCAGGGCCCTATTCCCTATATAATCCTCTACTTTAGACCAGGGCCCTATTCCCTATATAATACTCTACTGTAGACCAGGTTCATATTCCCTATATAATACTCTACTTTAGACCAGGGCCCTATTCCCTATATAATACTCTACTTTAGACCAGGGCCCTATTCCCTATATAATACTGTACTTAAGACCAGGGCCATATTCCCTATATAATACTCTACTTTAGACCAGGGCCATATTCCCTATAAAATATTCTACTTTAGACCAGGGCCCTATTCCCTATATTATACTCTACTTAAGACCAGGGCCCTATTCCCTATATAATACTCTACTTAAGACCAGGGCCCTATTCCCTATATAATACTCTACTGTAGACCAGAGCCCTATTCCCTATATAATACTCTACTGTAGACCAGGGCCCTATTCCCTATATAATCCTCTACTTTAGACCAGGGCCCTATTCCCTATATAATATTCTACTTTAGACCAGGGCCCTATTCCCTATATAATACTCTACGTAAGACCAGGGCCCTATTCCCTATATTATACTCTACTTTAGACCAGGGCCCTATTCCCTATGTAATACTCAACTTTAGACCAGGGCCCTATTCCCTATTCCCTATATAATACTCTACTTTAGACCAGGGCCCTATTCCCTATATAATACTCTACTGTAGACCAGGGCCCTATTCCCTATATAATACTCTACTGTAGACCAGGGCCCTATTCCCTATATAATCCTCTACTTTAGACCAGGGCCCTATTCCCTATATAATACTCTACTGTAGACCAGGTTCATATTCCCTATATAATACTCTACTTTAGACCAGGGCCCTATTCCCTATATAATACTCTACTTTAGACCAGGGCCCTATTCCCTATATAATACTGTACTTAAGACCAGGGCCATATTCCCTATATAATACTCTACTTTAGACCAGGGCCATATTCCCTATATAATACTGTACTTTAGACCAGGGCCCTATTCCCTATATAATACTCTACTGTAGACCAGGGCCCTATTCCCTATATAATCCTCTACTTTAGACCAGGGCCCTATTCCCTATATAATACTCTACTTAAGACCAGGGCCCTATTCCCTATATAATACTCTACTTTAGACCAGGGCCCTATTCCCTATATAATACTCTACTTTAGACCAGGGCCCTATTCCCTATATAATACTCTACTTTAGACCAGGGCCCTATTCCCTATATAATACTCTACTTTAGACCATGGCCCTATTCCCTATATAATACTCTACTTTAGACCATGGCCCTATTCCCTATATAATACTCTACTTTAGACCAGGGCCCTATTCCCTATATAATACTCTACTTTAGACCAGGGCCCTATTCCCTATATAATACTCTACTGTAGACCAGGGCCCTATTCCCTATATAACCCTCTACTTTAGACCAGGGCCCTATTCCCTATATAATACTCTACTGTAGACCAGGGCCCTATTCCCTATATAATACTCTACTTAAGATCATGACCCTATTCCCTATTTAATACTCTACTTTAGACCAGAGCCCTATTCCCTATATAATACTCTACTGTAGACCAGGGCCCTATTCCCTATATAATACTCTACTTTAGACCAGAGCCCTATTCCCTATATAATACTCTACTTTAGACCAGGGCCCTATTCCCTATATAATACTGTACTTAAGACCAGGGCCATATTCCCTATATAATACTCTACTTTAGACCAGGGCCATATTCCCTATATAATACTCTACTTTAGACCAGGGCCCTATTCCCTATATAATACTCTACTGTAGACCAGGGCCCTATTCCCTATATAATACTCTACTGTAGACCAGGGCCCTATTCCCTATATAATCCTCTACTTTAGACCAGGGCCCTATTCCCTATATAATACTCTACTGTAGACCAGGTTCATATTCCCTATATAATACTCTACTTTAGACCAGGGCCCTATTCCCTATATAATACTCTACTTTAGACCAGGGCCCTATTCCCTATATAATACTGTACTTAAGACCAGGGCCATATTCCCTATATAATACTCTACTTTAGACCAGGGCCATATTCCCTATATAATACTGTACTTTAGACCAGGGCCCTATTCCCTATATAATACTCTATGTAAGACCAGGGCCCTATTCCCTATATTATACTCTACTTTAGACCAGGGCCCTATTCCCTATGTAATACTCAACTTTAGACCAGGGCCCTATTCCCTATTCCCTATATAATACTCTACTTTAGACCAGGGCCCTATTCCCTATATAATACTCTACTGTAGACCAGGGCCCTATTCCCTATATAATACTCTACTGTAGACCAGGGCCCTATTCCCTATATAATCCTCTACTTTAGACCAGGGCCCTATTCCCTATATAATACTCTACTGTAGACCAGGTTCATATTCCCTATATAATACTCTACTTTAGACCAGGGCCCTATTCCCTATATAATACTCTACTTTAGACCAGGGCCCTATTCCCTATATAATACTGTACTTAAGACCAGGGCCATATTCCCTATATAATACTCTACTTTAGACCAGGGCCATATTCCCTATATAATATTCTACTTTAGACCAGGGCCCTATTCCCTATATAATACTCTACTTAAGACCAGGGCCCTATTCCCTATATAATACTCTACTTAAGACAAGGGCCCTATTCCCTATATAATACTCTACTGTAGACCAGAGCCCTATTCCCTATATAATACTCTACTGTAGACCAGGGCCCTATTCCCTATATAATCCTCTACTTTAGACCAGGGCCCTATTCCCTATATAATATTCTACTTTAGACCAGGGCCCTATTCCCTATATAATACTCTACTTAAGACCAGGGCCCTATTCCCTATATAATACTCTACGTAAGACCAGGGCCCTATTCCCTATATTATACTCTACTTTAGACCAGGGCCCTATTCCCTATGTAATACTCAACTTTAGACCAGGGCCCTATTCCCTATTCCCTATATAATACTCTACTTTAGACCAGGGCCCTATTCCCTATATAATACTCTACTGTAGACCAGGGCCCTATTCCCTATATAATACTCTACTGTAGACCAGGGCCCTATTCCCTATATAATCCTCTACTTTAGACCAGGGCCCTATTCCCTATATAATACTCTACTGTAGACCAGGTTCATATTCCCTATATAATACTCTACTTTAGACCAGGGCCCTATTCCCTATATAATACTCTACTTTAGACCAGGGCCCTATTCCCTATATAATACTGTACTTAAGACCAGGGCCATATTCCCTATATAATACTCTACTTTAGACCAGGGCCATATTCCCTATATAATACTGTACTTTAGACCAGGGCCCTATTCCCTATATAATACTCTACTGTAGACCAGGGCCCTATTCCCTATATAATACTCTACTTTAGACCATGGCCCTATTCCCTATATAATACTCTACTTTAGACCAGGGCCCTATTCCTTATATAATACTCTACTTTAGACCAGGGCCCTATTCCCTATATAATACTCTACTTTAGACCAGGGCCCTATTCCCTATATAATACTCTACTGTAGACCAGGGCCCTATTCCCTATATAACACTCTACTTTAGACCAGGGCCCTATTCCCTATATAATACTCTACTTTAGACCATGGCCCTATTCCCTATATAATACTCTACTTTAGACCAGGGCCCTATTCCCTATATAATACTCTACTTTAGACCAGGGCCCTATTCCCTATATAATACTCTACTGTAGACCAGGGCCCTATTCCCTATATAACCATCTACTTTAGACCAGGGCCCTATTCCCTATATAATACTCTACTGTAGACCAGTGCCCTATTCCCTATATAATACTCTACTTAAGATCATGACCCTATTCCCTATATAATACTCTACTTTAGACCAGAGCCCTATTCCCTATATAATACTCTACTGTAGACCAGGGCCCTATTCCCTATATAATACTCTACTTTAGACCAGAGCCCTATTCCCTATATAATACTCTACTTTAGACCAGGGCCCTATTCCCTATATAATACTCTACTTAAGACCAGGGCCCTATTCCCTATATAATACTCTACTTAAGACCAGGACCCTATTCCCTATATTATACTCTACTTTAGACCAGGGCCCTATTCCCTATATAATACTCTACTTTAGACCAGGGCCCTATTCCCTATATAATAACTCTACTTTAGACCAGGGCCCTATTCCCTATATAATACTCTACTGTAGACCAGGGCCCTATTCCCTATATAATACTCTACTTTAGACCAGGGCCATATTCCCTATATAATACTCTACTTTAGACCAGGGCCCTATTCCCTATATAATACTCTACTTTAGACCAGGGCCCTATTCCCTATATAATACTCTACTTAAGACCAGGGCCCTATTCCCTATATAATACTCTACTTTAGACACAGGGCCCTATTCCCTATATAATACTCTACTTTAGACCAGGGCCCTATTCCCTATATAATACTCTACTGTAGACCAGGGCCCTATTCCCTATATATATACTCTACTTTAGACCAGGGCCCTATTCCCTATATAATACTCTACTTTAGACCAGGGCCCTATTCCCTATATAATACTCTACTGTAGACCAGGGCCCTATTCCCTATATAATCCTCTACTTTAGACCAGGGCCCTATTCCCTATATAATACTCTACTTTAGACCAGGGCCCTATTCCCTATATAATACTCTACTTTAGACCAGGGCCCTATTCCCTATATATAATACTCTACTTTAGACCAGGGCCCTATTCCCTATATAATACTCTACTTTAGACCAGGGCCCTATTCCCTATATAATACTCTACTTTAGACCAGGGCCCTATTCCCTATATAATACTCTACTTTAGACCAGGGCCCTATTCCCTATATAATACTCTACTTTAGACCAGGGCCCTATTCCCTATATAATACTCTACTTTAGACCAGGGCCCTATTCCCTATATAATACTCTACTTTAGACCAGGGCCCTATTCCCTATATAATACTCTACTTTAGACCAGGGCCCTATTCCCTATATAATACTCTACTGTAGACCAGGGCCCTATTCCCTATATAATACTCTACTTTAGACCAGGGCCCTATTCCCTATATAATACTCTACTTAAGACCAGGGCCCTATTCCCTATATAATACTCTACTTTAGACCAGGGCCCTATTCCCTATATAATACTCTACTTAAGACCAGGGCCCTATTCCCTATATAATACTCTACTGTAAGACCAGGGCCCTATTCCCTATATAATACTCTACTTTAGACCAGGGCCCTATTCCCTATATAATACTCTACTTTAGACCAGGGCCCATATTCCCTATATAATACTCTACTTTAGACCAGGGCCCTATTCCCTATATAATACTCTACTGTAAGACCAGGGCCCTATTCCCTATATAATACTCTACTTTAGACCAGGGCCCTATTCCCTATATAATACTCTACTTTAGACCAGGGCCCTATTCCCTATATAATACTCTACTGTAGACCAGGGCCATATTCCCTATATAATACTCTACTTTAGACCAGGGCCCTATTCCCTATATAATACTCTACTTTAGACCAGGGCCCTATTCCCTATGTAATACTCTACTTTAGACCAGGGCCATATTCCCTATATAATACTCTACTTTAGACCAGGGCCCTATTCCCTATATAATCCTCTACTTTAGACCAGGGCCCTATTCCCTATATAATACTCTACGTAGACCAGGGCCCTATTCCCTATATTATACTCTACTTTAGACCAGGGCCCTATTCCCTATGTAGTCTCACTTTAGACCAGGGCCCATTCCCTATATAATACTCTACTTTAGACCAGGGCCCTATTCCCTATATAATACTCTACTTTAGACCAGGGCCCTATTCCCTATATAATACTCTACTTTAGACCAGGGCCCTATTCCCTATATTATACTCTACTTTAGACCAGGGCCCTATTCCCTATATAATACTCTACTTTAGACCAGGGCCCTATTCCCTATATAATACTCTACTTTAGACCAGGGCCCTATTCCCTATATAATACTCTACTTTAGACCAGGGCCCTATTCCCTATATAATCCTCTACTTTAGACCAGGGCCCTATTCCCTATATTATACTCTACTTTAGACCAGGGCCCTATTCCCTATATAATACTCTACTTAAGACCAGGGCCCTATTCCCTATATAATACTCTACTTTAGACCAGGGCCCTATTCCCTATATAATACTCTACTTTAGACCAGGGCCCTATTCCCTATATAACACTCTACTTTAGACCAGGGCCCTATTCCCTATATAATACTCTACTTTAGACCAGGGCCCTATTCCCTATATAATACTCTACTGTAAGACCAGGGCCCTATTCCCTATATAATACTCTACTGTAAGACCAGGGCCCTATTCCCTATATAATCCTCTACTTTAGACCAGGGCCCTATTCCCTATGTAATACTCAGACTGTAGACCAGGGCCCTATTCCCTATTCCCTATATAATACTCTACTTTAGACCAGGGCCCTATTCCCTATATAATACTCTGTCTGCAGACCAGGGCCCTATTCCCTATATATAATACTCTACTGTAAGACCAGGGCCCTATTCCCTATATAATACCTCTACTTTTAGACCAGGGCCCTATTCCCTAGATAACACTCTGTACTGTAGACCAGGGCCCTATTCCCTATATAATACTCTACTTTAGACCAGGGCCCTATTCCCTATATAATACTCTACTTTAGACCAGGGCCCTATTCCCTATATAATACTCTACTTTAGACCAGGGCCCTATTCCCTATATAATACTCTACTTTAGACCAGGGCCCTATTCCCTATATAATACTCTACTTTAGACCAGGGCCCTATTCCCTATATAATACTCTACTTTAGACCAGGGCCCTATTCCCTATATAATACTCTACTTAAGACCAGGACCCTATTCCCTATATTATACTCTACTTTAGACCAGGGCCCTATTCCCTATATAATACTCTACTTTAGACCAGGGCCCTATTCCCTATGTAATAACCAACTTTAGACCAGGGCCCTTTTCCCTATATAATACTCTACTTTAGACCAGGGCCCTATTCCCTATATAATACTGTACTTAAGACCAGGGCCATATTCCCTATATAATACTCTACTTTAGACCAGGGCCCTATTCCCTATATAATACTCTACTTAAGACCAGGGCCCTATTCCCTATATAATACTCTACTTAAGACCAGGGCCCTATTCCCTATATAATACTCTACTTTAGACACAGGGCCCTATTCCCTATATAATACTCTACTTTAGACCAGGGCCCTATTCCCTATATAATACTCTACTGTAGACCAGGACCCTACTCCCTATATTATACTCTACTTTAGACCAGGGCCCTATTCCCTATATAATACTCTACTTTAGACCAGGGCCCTATTCCCTATGTAATAACCAACTTTAGACCAGGGCCCTTTTCCCTATATAATACTCTACTTTAGACCAGGGCCCTATTCCCTATATAATACTGTACTTAAGACCAGGGCCATATTCCCTATATAATACTCTACTTTAGACCAGGGCCCTATTCCCTATATAATACTCTACTTTAGACCAGGGCCCTATTCCCTATATAATACTCTACTGTAGACCAGGGCCCTATTCCCTATATAATACTCTACCTTAGACCAGGACCCTATTCCCTATATAATCCTCTACTTTAGACCAGGGCCCTATTCCCTATATAATACTCTACTTTAGACCAGGGCCCTATTCCCTATATAATACTCTACTTTAGACCAGGGCCCTATTCCCTATATAATACTCTACTTTAGACCAGGGCCATATTCCCTATATAATACTCTACTGTAGACCAGGGCCCTATTCCCTATATAATACTGTACTTAAGACCAGGGCCATATTCCCTATATAATACTCTAATTTAGACCAGGGCCATATTCCCTATATAATACTGTACTTTAGACCAGGGCCCTATTCCCTATATAATACTGTACTTAAGACCAGGGCCATATTCCCCATATAATACTCTACTTTAGACCAGGGCCCTATTCCCAGACACAAGCACTCAACTTAAGACCAGGGCCCTATTCCCGACATAATACTCTACTTAAGACCAGGGCCCTATTCCCTATATAATACTCTACTTTAGACCAGGGCCCTATTCCCTATATAATACTCTACTTTAGACCAGGGCCCTATTCCCTATGTGATACTCAACTTTACACCAGGGCCCTTTTCCCTATATAATACTCTACTTTAGACCAGGGCCCTATTTCCTATATAATACTCTACTTTAGACCAGGGCCCTATTCCCTATATAATACTCTACTTTAGACCAGGGCCCTATTCCCTATATAATACTCTACTTTAGACCAGGGCCCTATTCCCTATATAATACTCTACTTTAGACCAGGGCCCTATTCCCTATATAATACTCTACTTTAGACCAGGGCCCTATTCCCTATATAATACTCTACTGTAGACCAGGGCCCTATTCCCTGATATAATCCTCTACTTTAGACCAGGGCCCTATTCCCTATATAATCCTCTACTGTAGACCAGGGCCCTATTCCCTATATAATACTCTACTGTAGACCAGGGCCCTATTCCCTATATAATACTCTACTTTAGACCAGAGCCCTATTCCCTATATAATACTCTACTGTAGACCAGGGCCCTATTCCCTATATAATACTCTACTGTAGACCAGGGCCCTATTCCCTATATAATCCATCTACTTTAGACCAGGGCCCTATTCCCTATGCAGACCCTCTTACTGTAGACCAGGGCCCTATTCCCTATATAATACTCTACTTTAGACCAGGGCCCTATTCCCTATATAATACTCTACTTTAGACCAGGGCCCTATTCCCTATATAATACTCTACTTTAGACCAGGGCCCTCTTCCCTATATAATACTCTACTTTAGACCAGGGCCCTATTCCCTATAGAAGACTCTACTGTAGACCAGGGCCCTATTCCCTATATAATACTCTACTTTAGACCAGGGCCCTATTCCCTATATAATACTCTACTTTAGACCAGGGCCCTATTCCCTATATAATACTCTACTTTAGACCAGGGCCCTCTTCCCTATATAATACTCTACTTTAGACCAGGGCCCTATTCCCTATATAATACTCTACTTTAGACCAGGGCCCTATTCCCTATATAATACTCTACTTTAGACCAGGGCCCTATTCCCTATATAATACTCTACTTAAGACCAGGGCCCTATTCCCTATATAATACTCTACTTTAGACCAGGGCCCTATTCCCTATATAATACTCTACTTTAGACCAGGGCCCTATTCCCTATATAATACTCTACTTGACACCAGGGCCCTATTCCCTATATAATACTCTACTTTAGACCAGGGCCCTATTCCCTATATAATACTCTACTTTAGACCAGGGCCCTATTCCCTATATAATACTCTACTGTAGACCAGGGCCCTATTCCCTATATAATACTCTACTTTAGACCAGGGCCCTATTCCCTATATAATACTCTACTTTAGACCAGGGCCCTATTCCCTATGTAATACTCTACTTTAGACCAGGGCCCTATTCCCTATATAATACTCTACTGTAGACCAGGGCCCTATTCCCGATATAATACTCTACTTTAGACCAGGGCCCTATTCCCTATATAATCCTCTACTGTAGACCAGGGCCCTATTCCCTATATAATACTCTACTGTAGACCTGGGCCCTATTCCCTATATAATACTCTACTGTAGACCAGGGCCCTATTCCCTATATAACCATCTACTTTAGACCAGGGCCCTATTCCCTATATAATACTCTACTGTAGACCAGGGCCCTATTCCCTATATAATACTCTACTTTAGACCAGGGCCCTATTCCCTATATAATACTCTACTTTAGACCAGGGCCCTATTCCCTATATAATACTCTACTGTAGACCAGGGCCCTATTCCCTATATAATACTCTACTTTAGACCAGGGCCCTATTCCCTAATGCGATAGCACAACTTTACACCAGGGCCCTATTCCCTATATAATACTCTACTGTAAGACCAGGGCCCTATTCCCTATATAATACTGTACTTAATTAAGACCAGGGCCCTATTCCCTATATAATACTCTACTTTAGACCAGGGCCCTCTTCCCTATATAATACTCTACTTTAGACCAGGGCCCTATTCCCTATGTAATAACCAACTTTAGACCAGGGCCCTTTTCCCTATATAATACTCTACTTTAGACCAGGGCCCTATTCCCTATATAATACTGTACTTAAGACCAGGGCCATATTCCCTATATAATACTCTACTTTAGACCAGGGCCCTATTCCCTATATAATACTCTACTTAAGACCAGGGCCCTATTCCCTATATAATACTCTACTTAAGACCAGGGCCCTATTCCCTATATAATACTCTACTTTAGACACAGGGCCCTATTCCCTATATAATACTCTACTTTAGACCAGGGCCCTATTCCCTATGTGATACTCAACTGTACACCAGGGCCCTACTCCCTATATAATACTCTACTTTAGACCAGGGCCCTATTCCCTATATAATACTCTACTTTAGACCAGGGCCCTATTCCCTATGTAATAACTCAACTTCAGACCAGGGCCCTATTCCCTATATAATACTCTACTTGAGACCAGGGCCCTATTCCCTATATAATACTCTAGTTTAGACCAGGGCCCTATTCCCTATATAATACTCTACTTTAGACCAGGGCCCTATTCCCTAATATAATACTCTGACTGTAGACCAGGGCCCTATTCCCTATATAATCCTCTACTGTAGACCAGGGCCCTATTCCCTATATAATCCTCTACCTGTAGACCAGGGCCCTATTCCCTATATAATCCTCTCACTGAAGACCAGGGCCCTATTCCCTATATAATACTCTACTTTAGACCAGGGCCCTATTCCCTATATAATACTCTACTGTAGACCAGGGCCCTATTCCCTATATAATACTCTACTGTAAGACCAGGGCCCTATTCCCTATATAATCCTCTACTGTAGACCAGGGCCCTTTACTCCCTATATAATACTCTACTGTAAGACCAGGGCCATATTCCCTATATAATACTCTACTTTAGACCAGGGCCCTATTCCCTATATAATACTCTACTTTAGACCAGGGCCCTATTCCCTATATAATACTGTACTTAAGACCAGGGCCATATTCCCTATATTTACATTTACATCTAAGTCATTTAGCAGACGCTCTTATCCAGAGCGACTTACTATATAATACTCTACTTTAGACCAGGGCCATATTCCCTATATAATACTCTACTTAAGACCAGGGCCCTATTCCCTATATAATACTCTGCTCTAGACCCAGGGCCCTATTCCCTATATAATCCTCTACTTTAGACCAGGGCCCTATTCCCTATATAATACTCTACTTTAGACCAGGGCCCTATTCCCTATGTGATACTCAACTTTACACCAGGGCCCTATTCCCTATGTAATAACTCAACTTTAGACCAGGGCCCTATTTCCCTATATAATACTCTACTTTAGACCAGGGCCCTATTCCCTATATAATACTCTACTTAAGACCAGGGCCCTATTCCCTATATAATACTCTACTTTAGCAACCAGGGCCCTATTCCCTATATAATACTCTACTTTAGACCAGGGCCCTATTCCCTATATAATACACTACTGTAGACCAGGGCCCTATTCCCTATATAATACTCTACTGTAGACCAGGGCCCAATTCCCTATATAATCCTCTACTTTAGACCAGGGCCCTATTCCCTATATAATCCTCTACTGTAGACCAGGGCCCTATTCCCAATATAATACTCTACTTAAGACCAGGGCCCTATTCCCTATATAATACTCTACTTAAGACCAGAGCCCTATTCCCTATATAATACTCTACTGTAAGACCAGGGCCCTATTCCCTATATAATACTCTACTGTAAGACCAGGGCCCTATTCCCTATATAATCCTCTACTTTAGACCAGGGCCCTATTCCCTATATAATACTCTACTGTAGACCAGGGCCCTATTCCCTATATAATCCTCTACTTTAGACCAGGGCCCTATTCCCTATATAATACTCTACTTAAGACCAGGGTCCATATTCCCTATATAATACTCTACTTAAGACCAGGGCCCTATTCCCTATATTTACATTTACATTTAAGTCATTTAGCAGACCTGTATCCAGAGCGACTTACTATATAATACTCTACTTTCTACAGATCACAGGCCCATATTCCCTATATAATACTCTACTTAAGACCAGGGCCCTATTCCCTATATAATACTCTACTGTAGACCAGGGCCCTATTCCCTATATAATCCTCTACTTTAGACCAGGGCCCTATTCCCTATGTGATACT
>NC_092105.1:3226095-3321263 GCF_045679555.1 Salvelinus alpinus | reverse complement strand
CCAACATACTGACCCAACTCCAGCCACTTTAAAAATGGGAATTGATGGAAATTATGTAAAAATGTACCACTAGCCACTTTAAGCAATGCCACTTAATACAATGTTTACATACCCTACATTACCCATCTCATATGTACAGTGAGGGAAAAAAGTATTTGATCCCCTGCTGATTTTGTACGTTTGCCCACTGACAAAGAAATGATCAGTCTATAATTTTAATGGTAGGTTTATTTGAACAGTGAGAGACAGAATATCAACAAAAAAATCCAGAAAAACGCATGTCAAAAATGTTATGAATTGATTTGCATTTTAATGAGGGAAATAAGTATTTGACCCCTCTGCAAAACATGACTTAGTACTTGGTGGAAAAACCCTTGTTGGCAATCACAGAGGTCAGACGTTTCTTGTAGTTGGCCACCAGGTTTGCACACATCTCAGGAGGGATTTTGTCCCACTCCTCTTTGCAGATCTTCTTCAAGTCATTAATGTTTCGAGGCTGACGTTTGGCAACTCGAACCTTCAGCTCCCTCCACAGATTTTCTATGGGATTAAGGTCTGGAGACTGGCTAGGCCACTCCGGGACCTTAATGTGCTTCTTCTTGAGCCACTCCTTTGTTGCCTTGGCCGTGTGTTTTGGGTCATTGTCATGCTGGAGTAACCATCCACGACCCATTTTCAATACCCTGGCTGAGGGAAGGAGGTTTTCACCCAAGATTTGACGGTACATGGCCCCGTCCATCGTCCCTTTGATGCGGTGAAGTTGTCCTGTCCCCTAAGCAGAAAAACACCCCCAAAGCATAATGTTTCCACCTCCATGTTTGACGGTGGGGATGGTGTTCTTGGGGTCATAGGCAGCATTCCTCCTCCTCCAAACACGGCAAGTTGAGTTGATGCCAAAGAACTCCATTTTGGTCTCATCTGACCACAACACGTTCACCCAGTTGTCCTCTGAATCATTCAGATGTTCATTGGCAAACTTCAGACGGGCATGTATATGTGCTTTCTTGAGCAGGGGGACCTTGCGGACGCTGCAGGATTTCAGTCCTTTACGGCGTAGTGTGTTACCAATTGTTTTCTTGATGACTATGGTCCCAGCTGCCTTGAGATCATTGACAAGATCCTCCTGTGTAGTTCTGGGCTGATTCCTCACCGTTCTCATGATCATTGCAACTCCACGAGGTGAGATCTTGCATCGAGCCCCAGGCTGAGGGAGATTGACAGTTCTTTTGTGTTTCTTCCATTTGCGAATAATCGCAGAAACTGTTGTCACCTTCTCACCAAGCTGCTTGGCGATGGTCTTGTAGCCCATTCCAGCCTTGTGTAGGTCTACAATCTTGTCCCTGACATCCTTGGAGAGCTCTTTGGTCTTGGCCATGGTGGAGAGTTTGGAATCTGATTGATTGATTGCTTCTGTGGACAGGTATCTTTTATACAGGTAAGAAACTGAGATTAGGAGCACTCCCTTTAAGAGTGTGCTCCTAATCTCAGCTCGTTACCTGTATGAAAGACACCTGGGAGCCAGAAATCTTTCTGATTGAGAGGGGGTCAAATACTTATTTCCCTCATTAAAATGCAAATCAATTTATAACATTTTTGACATGCGTTTTTCTGGATATTTTTGTTGTTATTCTGTCTCTCACTGTTCAAATAAACCTACCATTAAAATTATAGACTGATCATTTCTTTGTCAGTGGGCAAACGTACAAAATCAGCAGGGGATCAAATACTTTTTTCCCTCACTGTATATATACTGTACTCTATATCATCTACTGCATCTTGCCATCTTTATGCAATACATGTACCACTAGCCACTTTAAACTATGCCACTTATGTTTACATACCCTACAGTACTCATCTCATATGTATATACCGTACTCTATACCATCTACTGCATCTGCCATGCCGTTCTGTACCACCACTCATTCATATATCTTTATGTACATATTCTTTATCCCTTTACACTTGTGTGTGTGTGTGTAAGGTAGTAGTGTGGAATTGTTAGGTTAGATTACTGTTGGTTATTACTGCATTGTCGGAACTAGAAGCACAAGCATTTCGCTACACTCGCATTAACATCTGCTAACCATGTGTATGTGACTAATAAAATTTGATTTGATTTGATTTGATTTCTATCCCTGTAGTCTAATGGTTGTATTATATGTTACTCTATCCCTGTAGTCTAATAGTTGTATTATATGTTACTCTATCCCTGTAGTCTAATAGTTGTATTATATGTTACTCTATCCCTGTAGTCTAATGGTTGTGTTATGTTACTCTATCCCTGTAGTCTAATGGTTGTGTTATGTTACTCTATCCCTGTAGTCTAATGGTTGTATTATATGTTACTCTATCCCTGTAGTCTAATGGTTGTGTTATATGTTACTCTATCCCTGTAGTCTAATGGTTGTGTTATGTTACTCTGTCCCTGTAGTCTAATGGTTGTATTATATGTTACTCTATCCCTGTAGTCTAATGGTTGTGTTATATGTTACTCTATCCCTGTAGTCTAATGGTTGTGTTATGTTACTCTATCCCTGTAGTCTAATGGTTGTGTTATATGTTACTCTATCCCTGTAGTCTAATGGTTGTGTTATGTTACTCTATCCCTGTAGTCTAATGGTTGTATTATATGTTACTCTATCCCTGTAGTCTAATGGTTGTGTTATATGTTACTCTATCCCTGTAGTCTAATGGTTGTGTTATGTTACTCTATCCCTGTAGTCTAATAGTTGTATTATATGTTACTCTATCCCTGTAGTCTAATGGTTGTGTTATGTTACTCTATCCCTGTAGTCTAATGGTTGTGTTATGTTACTCTATCCCTGTAGTCTAATGGTTGTATTATATGTTACTCTATCCCTGTAGTCTAATGGTTGTGTTATGTTACTCTATCCCTGTAGTCTAATGGTTGTATTATATGTTACTCTATCCCTGTAGTCTAATGGTTGTGTTATATGTTACTCTATCCCTGTAGTCTAATGGTTGTGTCATGTTACTCTATCCCTGTAGTCTAATGGTTGTGTTATGTTACTCTATCCCTGTAGTCTAATGGTTGTGTTATGTTACTCTATCCCTGTAGTCTAATGGTTGTATTATATGTTACTCTATCCCTGTAGTCTAATGGTTGTATTATATGTTACTCTATCCCTGTAGTCTAATGGTTGTATTATATGTTACTCTATCCCTGTAGTCTAATGGTTGTATTATATGTTGCTCTATCCCTGTAGTCTAATGGTTGTATTATATGTTACTCTATCCCTGTAGTCTAATGGTTGTATTATATGTTACTCTATCCCTGTAGTCTAATGGTTGTGTTATGTTACTCTATCCCTGTAGTCTAATGGTTGTATTATATGTTACTCTATCCCTGTAGTCTAATGGTTGTATTATATGTTACTCTATCCCTGTAGTCTAATGGTTGTATTATATGTTACTCTATCCCTGTAGTCTAATGGTTGTATTATATGTTGCTCTATCCCTGTAGTCTAATGGTTGTATTATATGTTACTCTATCCCTGTAGTCTAATGGTTGTATTATATGTTACTCTATCCCTGTAGTCTAATGGTTGTGTTATGTTACTCTATCCCTGTAGTCTAATGGTTGTGTTATGTTACTCTATCCCTGTAGTCTAATGGTTGTGTTATGTTACTCTATCCCTGTAGTCTAATGGTTGTATTATGTTACTCTATCCCTGTAGTCTAATGGTTGTATTATATGTTACTCTATCCCTGTAGTCTAATGGTTGTATTATATGTTACTCTATCCCTGTAGTTTAATGGTTGTATTATGTTACTCTATCCCTGTAGTCTAATGGTTGTATTATATGTTACTCTATCCCTGTAGTTTAATGGTTGTATTATATGTTACTCTATCCCTGTAGTCTAATGGTTGTATTATATGTTACTCTATCCCTGTAGTTTAATGGTTGTATTATATGTTACTCTATCCCTGTAGTCTAATGGTTGTATTATATGTTACTCTATCCCTGTAGTCTAATGGTTGTATTATATGTTACTCTATCCCTGTAGTCTAATGGTTGTATTATATGTTACTCTATCCCTGTAGTTTAATGGTTGTATTATATGTTACTCTATCCCTGTAGTCTAATGGTTGTATTATATGTTACTCTATCCCTGTAGTTTAATGGTTGTATTATATGTTACTCTATCCCTGTAGTCTAATGGTTGTATTATATGTTACTCTATCCCTGTAGTCTAATGGTTGTATTATATGTTACTCTATCCCTGTAGTCTAATGGTTGTATTATGTTACTCTATCCCTGTAGTTTAATGGTTGTATTATATGTTACTCTATCCCTGTAGTCTAATGGTTGTATTATATGTTACTCTATCCCTGTAGTTTAATGGTTGTATTATATGTTACTCTATCCCTGTAGTCTAATGGTTGTATTATATGTTACTCTATCCCTGTAGTTTAATGGTTGTATTATGTTACTCTATCCCTGTAGTCTAATGGTTGTATTATATGTTACTCTATCCCTGTAGTCTAATGGTTGTATTATATGTTACTCTATCCCTGTAGTCTAATGGTTGTATTATATGTTACTCTATCCCTGTAGTCTAATGGTTGTATTATATGTTACTCTATCCCTGTAGTCTAATGGTTGTGTTATGTTACTCTATCCCTGTAGTCTAATGGTTGTATTATATGCTACTCTATCCCTGTAGTCTAATGGTTGTATTATATGTTACTCTATCCCTGTAGTCTAATGGTTGTATTATATGTTACTCTATCCCTGTAGTCTAATGGTTGTATTATATGTTACTCTATCCCTGTAGTCTAATGGTTGTGTTATATGTTACTCTATCCCTGTAGTCTAATGGTTGTATTATATGTTACTCTATCCCTGTAGTCTAATGGTTGTATTATATGTTACTCTATCCCTGTAGTCTAATGGTTGTATTATATGTTACTCTATCCCTGTAGTCTAATGGTTGTGTTATATGTTACTCTATCCCTGTAGTCTAATGGTTGTATTATATGTTACTCTATCCCTGTAGTCTAATGGTTGTATTATAGGTTACTCTATCCCTGTAGTCTAATGGTTGTATTATATGTTACTCTATCCCTGTAGTCTAATGGTTGTATTATGTTACTCTATCCCTGTAGTCTAATGGTTGTATTATATGTTACTCTATCCCTGTAGTTTAATGGTTGTATTATATGTTACTCTATCCCTGTAGTCTAATGGTTGTATTATATGTTACTCTATCCCTGTAGTCTAATGGTTGTATTATGTTACTCTATCCCTGTAGTCTAATGGTTGTATTATATGTTACTCTATCCCTGTAGTCTAATGGTTGTATTATATGTTACTCTATCCCTGTAGTCTAATGGTTGTGTTATGTTACTCTATCCCTGTAGTCTAATGGTTGTATTATATGTTACTCTATCCCTGTAGTCTAATGGTTGTATTATATGTTACTCTATCCCTGTAGTCTAATGGTTGTATTATATGTTACTCTATCCCTGTAGTCTAATGGTTGTATTATATGTTACTCTATCCCTGTAGTCTAATGGTTGTATTATATGTTACTCTATCCCTGTAGTCTAATGGTTGTATTATATGTTACTCTATCCCTGTAGTCTAATGGTTGTGTCATGTTACTCTATCCCTGTAGTCTAATGGTTGTATTATATGTTACTCTATCCCTGTAGTCTAATGGTTGTGTTATGTTACTCTATCCCTGTAGTCTAATGGTTGTATTATATGTTACTCTATCCCTGTAGTCTAATGGTTGTGTTATGTTACTCTATCCCTGTAGTCTAATGGTTGTGTTATGTTACTCTATCCCTGTAGTCTAATGGTTGTATTATATGTTACTCTATCCCTGTAGTTTAATGGTTGTGTTATGTTACTCTATCCCTGTAGTCTAATGGTTGTGTTATGTTACTCTATCCCTGTAGTCTAATGGTTGTGTTATGTTACTCTATCCCTGTAGCTCCTGGAGCCTGTCTGTCACCAGCTGTTTGAGATGTACCGGAGCTCTGAGGACCGCCTGAGACGCTTCACACTGCAGTTCCTTCCAGAGCTGGTCTGGGTGTACCTCCGCATCACCGCCAGCAGGGACCGCCAGAGCAACGGCTGCATAGAGGCCTTGCTGCTGGGCATATACAACCTGGTAACTACCACTACCTACCTAAACCTACAAAACTAACCTAGTTATAACCCTACCCCTCATGCTAGGCATATGTACAGACTGTGAGGGGTCAGGAGATAGGGCTTTAGTCTCTATGGAAGAGGCTGGATGTTAGGGGTGGGGCTTTAGTCTCTATGGAAGAGGCTGGATGTTAGGGGTGGGATAGGGCTTTATTCTCTATGGAAGAGGCTGGATGTGAGGGGTGGGATAGGGCTTTAGTCTTTATGGAAGAGCCTGGATGTTAGTGGTGGGATAGGGCTTTAGTCTCTATGGAAGAGGCTGGATGTTAGGGGTGGGGCTTTAGTCTCTATGGAAGAGGCTGGATTTTAGGGGTGGGGATTTAGTCTCTATGGAAGAGGCTGGATGTTAGGGGTGGGATAGGGCTTTAGTCTCTATGGAAGAGGCTGGATGGTAGGGCTGGGATAGGGCTTTAGTCTCTGGAAGAGGCTGGATGTTAGGGGTGGGATAGGGCTTTAGTCTCTATGGAAGAGGCTGGATGTTAGGGGTGGGATAGGGCTTTAGTCTCTATGGAAGAGGCTGGATGTTAGGGGTGGGATAGGGCTTTAGTCTCTATGGAAGAGGCTGGATGTTAGGGGTGGGATAGGGCTTTGGTCTCTATGGAAGAGGCTGGATGTTAGGGGTGGGATAGGGCTTTAGTCTCTATGGAAGAGGCTGGATGTTAGGGGTGGGATAGGGCTTTAGTCTCTATGGAAGAGGCTGGATGTTAGGGGTGGGATAGGGCTTTAGTCTCTATGGAATGGGCTGGATGTTAGGGGTGGGATAGGGCTTTAGTCTCAATGGAAGAGGCTGGATGTTAGGGGTGGGGATTTAGTCTCTATGGAAGAGGCTGGATGTTAGGGGTGGGATAGGGCTTTAGTCTCTATGGAAGAGGCTGGATGTTAGGGGTGGGGATTTAGTCTCTTTGGAAGAGGCTGGATGTTAGGGGTGGGGCTTTAGTCTCTATGGAAGAGGCTGGATGTTAGGGGTGGGATAGGGCTTTAGTCTCTATGGAATGGGCTGGATGTTAGGGGTGGGATAGGGCTTTAGTCTCTATGGAAGAGGCTGGATGTTAGGGGTGGGATAGGGCTTTAGTCTCTATGGAAGAGGCTGGATGTTAGGGATGGGATAGGGCTTTAGTCTCTATGGAAGAGGCTGGATGTTAGGGGTGGGATAGGGCTTTAGTCTCTATGGAAGAGGCTGGATGTTAGGGGTGGGGATTTAGTCTCTTTGGAAGAGGCTGGATGTTAGGGGTGGGGCTTTAGTCTCTATGGAAGAGGCTGGATGTTAGGGGTGGGATAGGGCTTTAGTCTCTATGGAATGGGCTGGATGTTAGGGGTGGGATAGGGCTTTAGTCTCTATGGAAGAGGCTGGATGTGAGGGGTGGGATAGGGCATTAGCCTATATGGAATGGGCGGGATGTTAGGGGTGGGATAGGGCTTTAGTCTCTATGGAAGAGGCTGGATGTTAGGGGTGGGATAGGGCTTTAGTCTCTGGATTGGGCTGGATGTTAGGGGTGGGATAGGGCTTTAGTCTCTATGGAAGAGGCTGGATGTTAGGGGTGGGATAGGGCTTTAGTCTCTATGGAAGAGGCTGGATGTTAGGGGTGGGGCTTTAGTCTCTATGGAAGAGGCTGGATGTTAGGGGTGGGATAGGGCTTTAGTCTCTATGGAAGAGGCTGGATGTTAGGGATTGGGCTTTAGTCTCTATGGAAGAGGCTGGATGTTAGGGGTGGGATAGGGCTTTAGTCTCTATGGAAGAGGCTGGTTGTTAGGGGTGGGGCTTTAGTCTCTGGAAGAGGCTGGATGTTAGGGGTGGGATAGGGCTTTAATCTCTATGGAATGGGCTGGATGTTATGGGTGGGATAGTGCTTTAGTCTCTGGAAGAGGCTGGATGTTAGGGGTGGGATTGGGCTTTAGTCTCTATGGAAGAGGCTGGATGTTAGGTGTGGGGCTTTAGTCTCTATGGAAGAGGCTGGATGTTAGGGGTAGGATAGGGCTTTAGTCTCTATGGAAGAGGCTGGATGTTAGGGCTGGGATAGGTCTTTAGTCTCTATGGAAGAGGCTGGATGTTAGGGGTGGGATTGGGCTTTAGTCTCTATGGAAGAGGCTGGATGTTAGGTGTGGGGCTTTAGTCTCTATGGAATGGGCTGGGTGTTAGGGGTGGGATAGGGCTTTAATCTCTGGAAGAGGCTGGATGTTAGGGGTGGGATTGGGCTTTAGTCTCTATGGAAGAGGCTGGATGTTAGGGGTGGGATAGGTCTTTAGTCTCTATGGAAGAGGCTGGATGTTAGGGGTGGGGCTTTATTCTCTATGGAAGAGGCTGGATGTTAGGGGTGGGGCTTTGTTTTCTATGGGAGAGGCTGGATGTTAGGGGTGGGGCTTTATTCTCTATGGAAGAGGCTGAATGTTAGGGGTGGGATAGGGCTTTAGTCTCTATGGAAGAGGCTGGATGTTAGGGAGGGATTGGGCTTTAGTCTCTATGGAAGAGGCTGGATGTTAGTGGTGGGATAGGGCTTTAGTCTCTATGGAAGAGGCTGGATGTTAGGGGTGGGATTGGGCTTTAGTCTCTGGAAGAGGCTGGATGTTAGGGGTGGGATTGGGCTTTAGTCTCTATGGAAGAGGCTGGATGTTAGTGGTGGGATAGGGCTTTAGTCTCGAAGAAGCTGAATATTATTGATAGGGCTTTAGTCTCTGTGGAAGAGGCTGGATGTTAGGGGTGGGATTGGGCTTTAGTCTCTATGGAAGAGGCTGGATGTTAGGTGTGGGGCTTTAGTCTCTATGGAAGAGGCTGGATGTTAGGGGTGGGATAGGGCTTTAGTCTCTATGGAAGAGGCTGGATGTTAGGGGTGGGATAGGTCTTTAGTCTCTATGGAAGAGGCTGGATGTTAGGGGTGGGATTGGGCTTTAGTCTCTATGGAAGAGGCTGGATGTTAGTGGTGGGATAGGGCTTTAGTCTCGAAGAAGCTGAATATTATTGATAGGGCTTTAGTCTCTATGGAAGAGGCTGGATGTTAGGTGTGGGGCTTTAGTCTCTATGGAAGAGGCTGGATGTTAGGGGTGGGATAGGGCTTTAGTCTCTATGGAAGAGGCTGGATGTTAGGGGTGGGATTGGGCTTTAGTCTCTATGGAAGAGGCTGGATGTTAGGGGTGGGGCTTTATTCTCTATGGAAGAGGCTGAATGTTAGGGGTGGGATAGGGCTTTAGTCTCTATGGAAGAGGCTGGATGTTAGGGGTGGGATTGGGCTTTAGTCTCTATGGAAGAGGCTGGATGTTAGGGGTGGGATAGGGCTTTAGTCTCTATGGAAGAGGCTGGATGTTAGGGGTGGGATCTGGCTTTAGTCTCTATGGAAGAGGCTGGATGTTAGGGGTGGGATTGGGCTTTAGTCTCTATGGAAGAGGCTGAATGTTAGGGGTGGGATAGGGCTTTAGTCTCTGTGGAAGATGCTGGATGTTAGGTGTGGGGCTTTAGTCTCTATGGAAGAGGCTGGATGTTAGGGGTGGGATAGGGCTTTAGTCTCTATGGAAGAGGCTGGATGTTAGGGGTGGGATTGGGCTTTAGTCTCTATGGAAGAGGCTGGATGTTAGTGGTGGGATAGGGCTTTAGTCTCGAAGAAGCTGAATATTATTGATAGGGCTTTAGTCTCTGTGGAAGATGCTGGATGTTAGGTGTGGGGCTTTAGTCTCTATGGAAGAGGCTGGATGTTAGGGGTGGGATAGGGCTTTAGTCTCTATGGAAGAGGCTGGATGTTTGGGATGGGATAGTGCTTTAGTCTCTATGGAAGAGGCTGGATGTTAGTGGTGGGATAGGGCTTTAGTCTCTATGGAAGAGGCTGGATGTTTGGGATGGGATAGTGCTTTAGTCTCTATGGAAGAGGCTGGATGTTAGTGGTGGGATAGGGCTTTAGTCTATGGAAGATGCTGGATGTTAGGGGTGGGATAGGGCTTTAGTCTCTATGGAAGAGGCTGGATGTTAGGGGTGGGATAGGGCTTTAGTCTCTATGGAAGAGGCTGGATGTTAGGGGTGGGATAGGGCTTTAGTCTCTATGGAAGATGCTGGATGTTAGGGGTGGGATAGGGCTTTAGTCTCTATGGAAGAGGCTGGATGTTAGGGGTGGGATAGGGCTTTAGTCTCTATGGAAGATGCTGGATGTTAGGGGTGGGATTGGGCTTTAGTCTCGAAGAAGCTGAATATTATTGATAGGGCTTTAGTCTCTATGGAAGAGGCTGGATGTTAGGTGTGGGGCTTTAGTCTCTATGGAAGAGGCTGGATGTTAGGGGTGGGATAGGGCTTTAGTCTCTATGGAAGAGGCTGGATGTTAGGGGTGGGATTGGGCTTTAGTCTCTATGGAAGAGGCTGGATGTTAGGGGTGGGGCTTTATTCTCTATGGAAGAGGCTGAATGTTAGGGGTGGGATAGGGCTTTAGTCTCTATGGAAGAGGCTGGATGTTAGGGGTGGGATCTGGCTTTAGTCTCTATGGAAGAGGCTGGATGTTAGGGGTGGGATTGGGCTTTAGTCTCTATGGAAGAGGCTGAATGTTAGGGGTGGGATAGGGCTTTAGTCTCTGTGGAAGATGCTGGATGTTAGGTGTGGGGCTTTAGTCTCTATGGAAGAGGCTGGATGTTAGGGGTGGGATAGGGCTTTAGTCTCTATGGAAGAGGCTGGATGTTAGGGGTGGGATTGGGCTTTAGTCTCTATGGAAGAGGCTGGATGTTAGTGGTGGGATAGGGCTTTAGTCTCGAAGAAGCTGAATATTATTGATAGGGCTTTAGTCTCTGTGGAAGATGCTGGATGTTAGGTGTGGGGCTTTAGTCTCTATGGAAGAGGCTGGATGTTAGGGGTGGGATAGGGCTTTAGTCTCTATGGAAGAGGCTGGATGTTTGGGATGGGATAGTGCTTTAGTCTCTATGGAAGAGGCTGGATGTTAGTGGTGGGATCTGGCTTTAGTCTCTATGGAAGAGGCTGGATGTTAGTGGTGGGATAGGGCTTTAGTCTATGGAAGAGGCTGGATGTTAGGGGTGGGGATTTAGTCTCTTTGGAAGAGGCTGGATGTTAGGGGTGGGATAGGGCTTTAGTCTCTATGGAAGAGGCTGGATGTTAGTGGTGGGATAGGGCTTTAGTCTATGGAAGAGGCTGGATGTTAGGGGTGGGGATTTAGTCTCTTTGGAAGAGGCTGGATGTTAGGTGTGGGGCTTTAGTCTATGGAAGAGGCTGGATGTTAGGGGTGGGATAGGGCTTTAGTCTCTATGGAAGAGGCTGGATGTTAGTGGTGGGATAGGGCTTTAGTCTATGGAAGAGGCTGGATGTTAGGGGTGGGGATTTAGTCTCTTTGGAAGAGGCTGGATGTTAGGGGTGGGATAGGGCTTTAGTCTCTATGGAAGAGACTGGATGTTAAGGGTGGGATAGTGCTTTAGACTCTATGGAAGAGGCTGGATGTTAGGGGTGGGGCTTTAGTCTCTATGGAAGAGACTGGATGTTAAGGGTGGGATAGTGCTTTAGACTCTATGGAAGAGGCTGGATGTTAGGGGTGGGGCTTTAGTCTCTATGGAAGAGGCTGGATGTTAGGTGTGGGGCTTTAGTGTCTATGGAAGAGGCTGGATGTTAGGGGTTGGATAGGGATTTAGTTTCTATGGAAGATGTTGGGTGTTAGGTGTGGGGCTTTAGTCTCTATGGAAGAGGCTGGATGTTAGGTGTGGGGCTTTAGTCTCTATGGAAGAGGCTGGATTTTAGGGGTGGAATAGGGCTTTAGTCTCTATGGAAGAGGCTGGATGGTAGGGCTGGGATAGGGCTTTAGTCTCTATGGAAGAGGCTCGATGTTAGGGGTGGGATAGGGCTTTAGTCTCTATGGAAGAGGCTCGATGTTAGGGGTGGGATTTAGTCTCTATGGAAGAGGCTGGATGTTAGGGATAGGGCTTTAGTCTCTATGGAAGAGGCTGGATGTTAGGGATAGGGCTTTAGTCTCTATGGAAGAGGCTTGGAAAGCCGGTGCTGAAGGTCAGATATCGGTCCGCTGTCGTTACTGGAAGAGGCTACTAAAGCTCTGTCAGGACAGACCCCTGGGTCTATCTAGTCACTGCTGGAGATATCGTTGTAGACGGCTCCGTCTGTGTGTGTGTGATGCATAATTTATGATCCTCTGTCTTCTCTCATCTACCATGGCTGTAGACTACTCTCATCAGTTACACAGCACGGCTCTCTGCAGACAGACATTGGATATACAGAGAGAACCTGGCTCTGGGCAGGCAGTCAGGCAGTGAAGGGCGTGGTTAGCAATTAGCATAGCAGTCAAGGACATGGCTAGCATGGTAGCAGGGTTAGCATTATCACAGCTGTGAAGGGTATGGTTAGCATGGGTAGCAATATCACAGCAGTGAAGAATATGGTTAGCACGATAAGCAATTTTCATAAGACATTTTCATGATAAGCAAATAGCATGGTTAGCAGTAGCATGGTTAGCAGTAGCATGGTTAGCAATAGCATGGTTAGCAATAGCATGGTTAGTAGTAGCATGGTTAGCAGTAGCATGGTTAGCACAGTAGTGAATGGCATGGTTAGCATTAGCAGGTCTGATCTCATGAAGGATTAGTGTTGGGGTACAGACAGACCCAGTGAGTAACTCTCCCCCAGAGGACGGACGGACAGAGACCCAGTGAGTAACTCTCCCAGAGGACGGACGGACAGAGACCCAGTGAGTAACTCTCCCAGAGGACGGACGGACAGAGACCCAGTGAGTAACTCTCCCAGAGGACGGACGGACAGAGACCCAGTGAGTAACTCTCCCAGAGGACGGACGGACAGAGACCCAGTGAGTAACTCTCCCAGAGGACGGACGGACAGAGACCCAGTGAGTAACTCTCCCAGAGGACGGACGGACAGAGACCCAGTGAGTAACTCTCCCAGAGGACGGACGGACAGAGACCCAGTGAGTAACTCTCCCAGAGGACGGACGGACAGAGACCCAGTGAGTAACTCTCCCAGAGGACGGACGGACAGAGACCCAGTGAGTAACTCTCCCAGAGGACGGACAAAGGATAGGAGAGACTACTAAGAGCATGCAGTCCATTACGACACAGATCAGAGGTCACTAAGCTTACTCTGAAAGCACACACAAACACTGTCCACCAGACTGTTAAAATCAACCAACCCAGCCAAAGAAGCTTGTTTCATTGACCTCTGCATTGAAGAGCTTGTTTCATTGACCTCTGCATTGAAGAGCTTGCTTCATTGACCTCTGCATTGAAGAGCTTGTTTCATTGACCTCTGCATTGAAGAGCTTGTTTCATTGACCTCTGCATTGAAGAGCTTGTTTCATTGACCTCTGCATTGAAGAGCTTGTTTCATTGACCTCTGCATTGAAGAGCTTGTTTCATTGACCTCTGCATTGAAGAGCTTGTTTCATTGATCTCTGCATTGAAGAGCTTGTTTCATTGACCTCTGCATTGAAGAGCTTGTTTCATTGACCTCTGCATTGAAGAGCTTGTTTCATTGACCTCTGCATTGAAGAGCTTGCTTCATTGACCTCTGCATTGAAGAGCTTGCTTCATTGACCTCTGCATTGAAGAGCTTTTTTCATTGACCTCTGCGTTGAAGAGCTTGTTTCATTGACCTCTGCGTTGAAGAGCTTGTTTCATTGACCTCTGCATTGAAGAGCTTGTTTCATTGACCTCTGCATTGAAGAGCTTGTTTCATTGACCTCTGCATTGAAGAGCTTGTTTCACTGACCTCTGCATTGAAGAGCTTGTTTCACTGACCTCTGCATTGAAGAGCTTGTTTCATTGACCTCTGCATTGAAGAGCTTGTTTCATTGACCTCTGCATTGAAGAGCTTGTTTCATTGACCTCTGCATTGAAGAGCTTGTTTCATTGACCTCTGCATTGAAGAGCTTGCTTCATTGACCTCTGCATTGAAGAGCTTGCTTCATTGACCTCTGCATTGAAGAGCTTGTTTCATTGACCTCTGCATTGAAGAGCTTGTTTCATTGACCTCTGCATTGAAGAGCTTGTTTCATTGACCTCTGCATTGAAGAGCTTGTTTCATTGACCTCTGCATTGAAGAGCTTGTTTCATTGACCTCTGCATTGAAGAGCTTGTTTCATTGACCTCTGCATTGAAGAGCTTGTTTCATTGACCTCTGCATTGAAGAGCTTGTTTCATTGACCTCTGCATTGAAGAGCTTGTTTCATTGACCTCTGCATTGAAGAGCTTGTTTCATTGACCTCTGCATTGAAGAGCTTGCTTCATTGACCTCTGCATTGAAGAGCTTGCTTCATTGACCTCTGCATTGAAGAGCTTGTTTCATTGACCTCTGCATTGAAGAGCTTGTTTCATTGACCTCTGCATTGAAGAGCTTGTTTCATTGACCTCTGCATTGAAGAGCTTGTTTCATTGACCTCTGCATTGAAGAGCTTGTTTCATTGACCTCTGCATTGAAGAGCTTGCTTCATTGACCTCTGCATTGAAGAGCTTGTTTCATTGACCTCTGCATTGAAGAGCTTGCTTCATTGACCTCTGCATTGAAGAGCTTGCTTCATTGACCTCTGCATTGAAGAGCTTGCTTCATTGACCTCTGCATTGAAGAGCTTGTTTCATTGACCTCTGCATTGAAGAGCTTGTTTCATTGACCTCTGCATTGAAGAGCTTGTTTCATTGACCTCTGCATTGAAGAGCTTGTTTCATTGACCTCTGCATTGAAGAGCTTGTTTCATTGACCTCTGCATTGAAGAGCTTGTTTCATTGACCTCTGCATTGAAGAGCTTGTTTCATTGACCTCTGCATTGAAGAGCTTGTTTCATTGACCTCTGCATTGAAGAGCTTGTTTCATTGACCTCTGCATTGAAGAGCTTGTTTCATTGACCTCTGCATTGAAGAGCTTGCTTCATTGACCTCTGCATTGAAGAGCTTGTTTCATTGACCTCTGCATTGAAGAGCTTGCTTCATTGACCTCTGCATTGAAGAGCTTGCTTCATTGACCTCCATCCAGAATCACACGGCCTTTGGCCCCGTTGAAGCGTGCTCATCGTTTTCCTGACGTTCTCAGCTAACCCGTTTATTCACACACACACACACACACGCACACGCACACGCACACACACACACACACACACACACTATCAACCAGACTGTTCAAACCAACCAACCCGGCCAAAGCTCTCCAACATTACTTTCTCTCTCTGGTTTTTCAGGAGATTGTGGACAAAGATGGGAACAGCAAGCTCCTGTCGTTCACCATCCCCTCCCTGTCCAAGCCCTCTGTGTATCACGAGGTAAGTCACCATCCCCTCCCTGTCCAAGCCCTCTGTGTATCACGAGGTAAGTCACCATACCCTCCCTGTCCAAGCCCTCTGTGTATCACGAGGTAAGTCACCATACCCTCCCTGTCCAAGCCCTCTATGTATCAAATCATCAAATCAAATTTTATTTGTCACATACACATGGTTAGCAGATGTTAATGCGAGTGTAGCGAAATGCTTGTGCTTCTATTTCCGACAATGCAGTAATAACCAACGAGTAATCTAACCTAACAATTCCACAACTACTACCTTATACACACACAAGTGTAAAGGGATAAAGAATATGTACATAAAGATATATGAATGAGTGATGGTACAAAACGGCATGGCAAGATGCAGTAGATGGTATAGAGTACAGTATATACATATGAGATGAGTAATGTAGGGTATGTAAACATAAAGTGGCATAGTTTAAAGTGGCTAGTGATACATTTTTACATAATTTCCATCAATTCCCATTATTAAAGTGCACCCGGTGATTTGCCCCCGGTGATGCGTTGTGCAGACCTCACTACCCTCTGGAGAACCCTACGGTTGTGGGCGGAGCAGTTGCCGTACCAGGCGGTGATACAGCCCGACAGGATGCTCTCGATTGTGCATCTGTAGAAGTTTGTGAGTGCTTTTGGTGACAAGCCGAATTTCTTCAGCCTCCTGAGGTTGAAGAGGCGCTGCTGCGCCTTCTTCACAACGCTGTCTGTGTGGGTGGACCATTTCAGTTTGTCCGTGATGTGTACACCGAGGAACTTTCCACCTTCTCCACTACTGTCCCGTCGATGTGGATAGGGGGGTGCTCCCTCTGCTGTTTCCTGAAGTCCACAATCATCTCCTTTGTTTTGTTGATGTTGAGTTTGAGGTTATTTTCCTGACACCACACTCCGAGGGCCCTCACCTCCTCCCTGTAGGCCGTCTCGTCGTTGTTGGTAATCAAGCCTACCACTGTAGTGTCGTCCGCAAACTTGATGATTGAGTTGGAGGCGTGCATGGCCACGCAGTCATGGGTGAACAGGGAGTACAGGAGAGGGCTCAGAACGCACCCTTGTGTGGCCCCAGTGTTGAGGATCAGCGGGGTGGAGATGTTACCTACCGGGCGGGGTCGAGACCCGGGGTCGAGACACAGGGCGGGGTCGAGCTTGATGACGAGTTTGGAGGGTACTATGGTGTTAAATGCTGAGCTGTAGTCAATGAACAGCATTCTCACATAGGTATTCCTCTTGTCCAGATGGGTTAGGGCAGTGTGCAGTGTGGTTGCGATTGCGTCGTCTGTGGACCTATTGGGTCGGTAAGCAAATTGGAGTGGGTCTAGGGTGGAGGTGATATGGTCCTTGACTAGTCTCTCAAAGCACTTCATGATGACGGAAGTGAGTGCTACGGGGCGGTAGTCGTTTAGCTCAGTTACCTTAGCTGTCTTGGGGACAGGAACAATGGTGGCCCTCTTGAAGCATGTGGGAACAGCAGACTGGGATAAGGATTGATTGAATATGTCCTTAAACACACCAGTTAGCTGGTCTGCGCATGTTCTGAGGACGCGGCTGGGAATGCCGTCTGGGCCTGCAGCCTTGCGAGGGTTAACACGTTTAAATGTTTTACTCACCTCGGCTGCAGTGAAGGAGAGCCCGCAGCTTTTGGTAGCGGGCCGTGTCAGTGGCACTGTATTGTCCTCAAAGCGAGCAAAAAAGTGATTTAGTCTGTCTGGGAGCAAGACATCCTGGTCCGTGACGGGGCTGGTTTTCTTTTTGTAATCCATGATTGACTGTAGACCCTGCCACATACCTCTTGTGTCTGAGCTGTTGAATTGCGACTCTACTTTGTCTCTATACTGGCACTTAGCTTGTTTGATTGCCTTGCGGAGGGAATAGCTACACTGTTTGTATTCGGTCATGTTTCCGGTCACCTTGCCCTGGTTAAAAGCAGTGGTTCACGCTTTTATCACGAGGTAAGACTGGTAGCCTAGCGTTTAGTGTTGGGCCAGTAACCGAAAGGTCGCTGGTTCGAATGCCCGAGCCAACAAGGTGAAAAATTTGTCTGTGCCTTTGGGAAATGTGCTTAACCCTAGTATGCTCCAGGGGCGCAGGCTACTAAGCCTGACCCTGTAAAACAGCACATTTCACTGCACCTATGAAAATTAAACGGCATTTCTATGTGTTTTCTGTTGCCCTCTGTTCATCCTCTGTGGGTGCATCCCACAGGGTACAGTATTACACTATATAGGGAATATTGTGTCATTTGAGACATTAATCGCCTTTACTCATCTCTCCTGGCCGTAAGGCAGGCTTATTATCTGACCGTCTGGAGAGTGAAGAATGGAGGCTCTGTGATGTTATTCTCATTGTTCACCTCTAGGGGTAACGGTGGTTTATTTTCCTTTCTACTCTGCTCTGTGGTCGGTCAACCCTTTAGAGAATCAATGAACTGAGCTCATTAGCCTAGCCACCGTGCTTCTACACCTGCATTGCTTGCTGTTCGACGTTGTTGCCAGTGATGTGAAGGTTGTTGATGTGTGTGGCTTTCTTTCCAGCCCTCCAGTCTGGGCTCCATGGGTCTGACAGAGGGAGCTCTGAGTCATCATGACCTCATCAGGGTCGTCTACAGCGGGCTGCACCCTCAGAGAGAAACCTTCACTGCCCAGAACAGGTACTCCTAACCCCCAGAGACCTTCACTGCCCAGAACAGGTACTCCTAACCCCCAGAAACCTTCACTGCCCAGAACAGGTACTCCTAACCCCCAGAAACCTTCACTGCCCAGAACAGGTACTCCTAACCCCCAGAAACCTTCACTGCCCAGAACAGGTACTCCTAACCCCCAGAAACTTTCACTGCCCAGAACAGGTACTCCTAACCCCCAGAAACCTACACTGCCCAGAACAGGTACTCCTATCCCCCAGAAACCTACACTGCCCAGAACAGGTACTCCTAACCCCCAGAGACCTACACTGCCCAGAACAGGTACTCCTAACCCCCAGAGACCTTCACTGCCCAGAACAGGTACTCCTATCCCCCAGAAACCTACACTGCCCAGAACAGGTACTCCTAACCCCCAGAGACCTTCACTGCCCAGAACAGGTTCTTCTGACCCCCAGAGACCTTCACTGCCCAGAACAGGTACTCCTATCCCCCAGAGACCTACACTGCCCAGAACAGGTACTCCTATCCCCCAGAAACCTTCACTGCCCAGAACAGGTACTCCTAACCCCCAGAAACCTTCACTGCCCAGAACAGGTACTCCTAACCCCCAGAGACCTTCACTGCCCAGAACAGGTACTCCTAACCCCCAGAGACCTACACTGCCCAGAACAGATACTCCTATCCCCCAGAGACCTACACTGCCCAGAACAGGTACTCCTAACCCCCAGAGACCTACACTGCCCAGAACAGGTACTCCTAACCCCCAGAGACCTACACTGCCCAGAACAGGTACTCCTAACCCCCAGAGACCTACACTGCCCAGAACAGGTACTCCTAACCCCCAGAGACCTACACTGCCCAGAACAGGTACTCCTAACCCCCAGAGACCTACACTGCCCAGAACAGGTACTCCTAACCCCCAGAGACCTACACTGCCCAGAACAGGTACTCCTAACCCCCAGAGACCTACACTGCCCAGAACAGGTACTCCTAACCCCCAGAGACCTACACTGCCCAGAACAGGTACTCCTGACCCCCAGAGACCTACACTGCCCAGAACAGGTACTTCTGACCCCTAACCCCCAGAGACCTACACTGCCCAGAACAGGTACTTCTGACCCCTAACCCCCAGAGACCTTCACTGCCCAGAACAGGTACTTCTGACCCCTAACCCCCAGAGACCTTCACTGCCCAGAACAGGTACTCTTAACCCCCAGAGACCTTCACTGCCCAGAACAGGTACTCCTAACCCCCAGAAACCTACACTGCCCAGAACAGGTACTTCTGACCCCTAACCCCCAGAAACCTTCACTGCCCAGAACAGGTACTCCTAACCCCCAGAAACCTACACTGCCCAGAACAGGTACTTCTGACCCCTAACCCCCAGAAACCTTCACTGCCCAGAACAGGTACTCCTAACCCCCAGAAACCTACACTGCCCAGAACAGGTACTCCTATCCCCCAGAAACCTACACTGCCCAGAACAGGTACTCCTAACCCCCAGAGACCTACACTGCCCAGAACAGGTACTCCTAACCCCCAGAGACCTTCACTGCCCAGAACAGGTACTCCTATCCCCCAGAAACCTACACTGCCCAGAACAGGTACTCCTAACCCCCAGAGACCTACACTGCCCAGAACAGGTACTCCTAACCCCCAGAGACCTTCACTGCCCAGAACAGGTACTCCTATCCCCCAGAAACCTTCACTGCCCAGAACAGGTACTTCTGACCCCCAGAGACCTTCACTGCCCAGAACAGGTACTCCTATCCCCCAGAGACCTACACTGCCCAGAACAGGTACTCCTATCCCCCAGAAACCTTCACTGCCCAGAACAGGTACTCCTAACCCCCAGAAACCTTCACTGCCCAGAACAGGTACTCCTAACCCCCAGAAACCTTCACTGCCCAGAACAGGTACTCCTAACCCCCAGAAACCTTCACTGCCCAGAACAGGTACT
This sequence comes from Salvelinus alpinus, assembly GCF_045679555.1. Lineage (NCBI taxonomy): Eukaryota > Metazoa > Chordata > Actinopteri > Salmoniformes > Salmonidae > Salvelinus > Salvelinus alpinus. Next base: position 3,301,233 of record NC_092105.1, on the reverse strand, counting down.
CCTAACCCCCAGAGACCTACACTGCCCAGAACAGGTACTCCTAACCCCCAGAAACCTTCACTGCCCAGAACAGGTACTCCTAACCCCCAGAGACCTACACTGCCCAGAACAGGTACTCCTAACCCCCAGAGACCTACACTGCCCAGAACAGGTACTCCTAACCCCCAGAGACCTACACTGCCCAGAACAGGTACTCCTAACCCCCAGAGACCTACACTTCCCAGAACAGGTACTCCTAACCCCCAGAGACCTTCACTGCCCAGAACAGGTACTCCTAACCCCCAGAGACCTACACTGCCCAGAACAGGTACTCCTAACCCCCAGAGACCTACACTGCCCAGAACATGTAATCCTAACCCCCAGAGACCTACACTGCCCAGAACAGATACTCCTAACCCCCAGAGACCTACACTAACCAGAACAGATACTCCTAACCCCCAGAGACCTACACTGCCCAGAACAGGTACTCCTAACCCCCAGAGACCTACACTGCCCAGAACAGGTACTCCTAACCCCCAGAGACCTACACTGCCCAGAACAGGTACTCCTAACCCCCAGAGACCTACACTGCCCAGAACAGATAATCCTATCCCCCAGAGACCTACACTGCCCAGAACAGGTACTCCTAACCCCCAGAGACCTACACTGCCCAGAACAGGTACTCCTAACCCCCAGAGACCTACACTGCCCAGAACAGGTACTCCTAACCCCCAGAGACCTACACTGCCCAGAACAGGTACTCCTAACCCCCAGAGACCTACACTGCCCAGAACAGGTACTCCTAACCCCCAGAGACCTACACTGCCCAGAACAGGTACTTCTGACCCCCAGAGACCTACACTGCCCAGAACAGGTACTTCTGACCCCCAGAGACCTACACTGCCCAGAACAGGTACTTCTGACCCCTAACCCCCAGAGACCTACACTGCCCAGAACAGGTACTTCTGACCCCTAACCCCCAGAGACCTTCACTGCCCAGAACAGGTACTCCTGACCCCCAGAAACCTACACTGCCCAGAACAGGTACTTCTGACCCCTAACCCCCAGAAACCTTCACTGCCCAGAACAGGTACTCCTAACCCCCAGAAACCTACACTGCCCAGAACAGGTACTCCTATCCCCCAGAAACCTACACTGCCCAGAACAGGTACTCCTAACCCCCAGAGACCTACACTGCCCAGAACAGGTACTCCTAACCCCCAGAGACCTTCACTGCCCAGAACAGGTACTCCTATCCCTCAGAAACCTACACTGCCCAGAACAGGTACTCCTAACCCCCAGAGACCTACACTGCCCAGAACAGGTACTCCTAACCCCCAGAGACCTTCACTGCCCAGAACAGGTACTCCTATCCCCCAGAAACCTTCACTGCCCAGAACAGGTACTCCTATCCCCCAGAAACCTTCACTGCCCAGAACAGGTACTCCTAACCCCCAGAAACCTTCACTGCCCAGAACAGGTACTCCTAACCCCCAGAGACCTTCACTGCCCAGAACAGGTACTCCTAACCCCCAGAAACCTTCACTGCCCAGAACAGGTACTCCTAACCCCCAGAGACCTACACTGCCCAGAACAGGTACTCCTATCCCCCAGAGACCTACACTGCCCAGAACAGGTACTCCTAACCCCCAGAGACCTACACTGCCCAGAACAGGTACTCCTAACCCCCAGAGACCTACACTGCCCAGAACAGGTACTCCTAACCCCCAGAGACCTACACTGCCCAGAACATGTAATCCTAACCCCCAGAGACCTACACTGCCCAGAACAGATACTCCTAACCCCCAGAGACCTACACTAACCAGAACAGATACTCCTAACCCCCAGAGACCTACACTGCCCAGAACAGGTACTCCTAACCCCCAGAGACCTTCACTGCCCAGAACAGGTACTCCTAACCCCCAGAGACCTACACTGCCCAGAACAGGTACTCCTAACCCCCAGAGACCTACACTGCCCAGAACAGGTACTCCTAACCCCCAGAGACCTACACTGCCCAGAACAGATACTCCTATCCCCCAGAGACCTACACTGCCCAGAACAGGTACTCCTAACCCCCAGAGACCTACACTGCCCAGAACAGGTACTCCTAACCCCCAGAGACCTACACTGCCCAGAACAGGTACTCCTAACCCCCAGAGACCTACACTGCCCAGAACAGGTACTCCTAACCCCCAGAGACCTACACTGCCCAGAACAGGTACTCCTAACCCCCAGAGACCTACACTGCCCAGAACAGGTACTTCTGACCCCCAGAGACCTACACTGCCCAGAACAGGTACTTCTGACCCCCAGAGACCTACACTGCCCAGAACAGGTACTTCTGACCCCTAACCCCCAGAGACCTACACTGCCCAGAACAGGTACTTCTGACCCCTAACCCCCAGAGACCTTCACTGCCCAGAACAGGTACTCCTAACCCCCAGAAACCTACACTGCCCAGAACAGGTACTTCTGACCCCTAACCCCCAGAAACCTTCACTGCCCAGAACAGGTACTCCTAACCCCCAGAAACCTACACTGCCCAGAACAGGTACTCCTATCCCCCAGAAACCTACACTGCCCAGAACAGGTACTCCTAACCCCCAGAGACCTACACTGCCCAGAACAGGTACTCCTAACCCCCAGAGACCTTCACTGCCCAGAACAGGTACTCCTATCCCCCAGAAACCTACACTGCCCAGAACAGGTACTCCTAACCCCCAGAGACCTACACTGCCCAGAACAGGTACTCCTAACCCCCAGAGACCTTCACTGCCCAGAACAGGTACTCCTATCCCCCAGAAACCTTCACTGCCCAGAACAGGTACTCCTATCCCCCAGAAACCTTCACTGCCCAGAACAGGTACTCCTATCCCCCAGAAACCTTCACTGCCCAGAACAGGTACTCCTAACCCCCAGAAACCTTCACTGCCCAGAACAGGTACTCCTAACCCCCAGAGACCTTCACTGCCCAGAACAGGTACTCCTAACCCCCAGAAACCTTCACTGCCCAGAACAGGTACTCCTAACCCCCAGAGACCTACACTGCCCAGAACAGGTACTCCTAACCCCCAGAGACCTACACTGCCCAGAACAGGTACTCCTAACCCCCAGAGACCTACACTGCCCAGAACAGGTACTCCTAACCCCCAGAGACCTACACTGACCAGAACAGGTACTTCTAACCCCCAGAGACCTTCACTGCCCAGAACAGGTACTTCTAACCCCCAGAAACCTACACTGCCCAGAACAGGTACTCCTAACCCCCAGAGACCTACACTTCCCAGAACAGGTACTCCTAACCCCCAGAGACCTTCACTGCCCAGAACAGGTACTTCTGACCCCCAGAGACCTACACTGCCCAGAACAGGTACTTCTGACCCCTAACCCCCAGAGACCTACACTGCCCAGAACAGGTACTTCTGACCCCTAACCCCCAGAGACCTTCACTGCCCAGAACAGGTACTCCTGACCCCCAGAAACCTACACTGCCCAGAACAGGTACTTCTGACCCCTAACCCCCAGAAACCTTCACTGCCCAGAACAGGTACTCCTAACCCCCAGAAACCTACACTGCCCAGAACAGGTACTCCTATCCCCCAGAAACCTACACTGCCCAGAACAGGTACTCCTAACCCCCAGAGACCTACACTGCCCAGAACAGGTACTCCTAACCCCCAGAGACCTTCACTGCCCAGAACAGGTACTCCTATCCCTCAGAAACCTACACTGCCCAGAACAGGTACTCCTAACCCCCAGAGACCTACACTGCCCAGAACAGGTACTCCTAACCCCCAGAGACCTTCACTGCCCAGAACAGGTACTCCTATCCCCCAGAAACCTTCACTGCCCAGAACAGGTACTCCTATCCCCCAGAAACCTTCACTGCCCAGAACAGGTACTCCTAACCCCCAGAAACCTTCACTGCCCAGAACAGGTACTCCTAACCCCCAGAGACCTTCACTGCCCAGAACAGGTACTCCTAACCCCCAGAAACCTTCACTGCCCAGAACAGGTACTCCTAACCCCCAGAGACCTACACTGCCCAGAACAGGTACTCCTATCCCCCAGAGACCTACACTGCCCAGAACAGGTACTCCTAACCCCCAGAGACCTACACTGCCCAGAACAGGTACTCCTAACCCCCAGAGACCTACACTGCCCAGAACAGGTACTCCTAACCCCCAGAGACCTACACTGCCCAGAACATGTAATCCTAACCCCCAGAGACCTACACTGCCCAGAACAGATACTCCTAACCCCCAGAGACCTACACTAACCAGAACAGATACTCCTAACCCCCAGAGACCTACACTGCCCAGAACAGGTACTCCTAACCCCCAGAGACCTTCACTGCCCAGAACAGGTACTCCTAACCCCCAGAGACCTACACTGCCCAGAACAGGTACTCCTAACCCCCAGAGACCTACACTGCCCAGAACAGGTACTCCTAACCCCCAGAGACCTACACTGCCCAGAACAGATACTCCTATCCCCCAGAGACCTACACTGCCCAGAACAGGTACTCCTAACCCCCAGAGACCTACACTGCCCAGAACAGGTACTCCTAACCCCCAGAGACCTACACTGCCCAGAACAGGTACTCCTAACCCCCAGAGACCTACACTGCCCAGAACAGGTACTCCTAACCCCCAGAGACCTACACTGCCCAGAACAGGTACTCCTAACCCCCAGAGACCTACACTGCCCAGAACAGGTACTTCTGACCCCCAGAGACCTACACTGCCCAGAACAGGTACTTCTGACCCCCAGAGACCTACACTGCCCAGAACAGGTACTTCTGACCCCTAACCCCCAGAGACCTACACTGCCCAGAACAGGTACTTCTGACCCCTAACCCCCAGAGACCTTCACTGCCCAGAACAGGTACTCCTAACCCCCAGAAACCTACACTGCCCAGAACAGGTACTTCTGACCCCTAACCCCCAGAAACCTTCACTGCCCAGAACAGGTACTCCTAACCCCCAGAAACCTACACTGCCCAGAACAGGTACTCCTATCCCCCAGAAACCTACACTGCCCAGAACAGGTACTCCTAACCCCCAGAGACCTACACTGCCCAGAACAGGTACTCCTAACCCCCAGAGACCTTCACTGCCCAGAACAGGTACTCCTATCCCCCAGAAACCTACACTGCCCAGAACAGGTACTCCTAACCCCCAGAGACCTACACTGCCCAGAACAGGTACTCCTAACCCCCAGAGACCTTCACTGCCCAGAACAGGTACTCCTATCCCCCAGAAACCTTCACTGCCCAGAACAGGTACTCCTATCCCCCAGAAACCTTCACTGCCCAGAACAGGTACTCCTATCCCCCAGAAACCTTCACTGCCCAGAACAGGTACTCCTAACCCCCAGAAACCTTCACTGCCCAGAACAGGTACTCCTAACCCCCAGAGACCTTCACTGCCCAGAACAGGTACTCCTAACCCCCAGAAACCTTCACTGCCCAGAACAGGTACTCCTAACCCCCAGAGACCTACACTGCCCAGAACAGGTACTCCTAACCCCCAGAGACCTACACTGCCCAGAACAGGTACTCCTAACCCCCAGAGACCTACACTGCCCAGAACAGGTACTCCTAACCCCCAGAGACCTACACTGACCAGAACAGGTACTTCTAACCCCCAGAGACCTTCACTGCCCAGAACAGGTACTTCTAACCCCCAGAAACCTACACTGCCCAGAACAGGTACTCCTAACCCCCAGAGACCTACACTTCCCAGAACAGGTACTCCTAACCCCCAGAGACCTTCACTGCCCAGAACAGGTACTCCTAACCCCCAGAGACCTACACTGCCCAGAACAGGTACTCCTAACCCCCAGAGACCTACACTGCCCAGAACATGTAATCCTAACCCCCAGAGACCTACACTGCCCAGAACAGATACTCCTAACCCCCAGAGACCTACACTAACCAGAACAGATACTCCTAACCCCCAGAGACCTACACTGCCCAGAACAGGTACTCCTAACCCCCAGAGACCTTCACTGCCCAGAACAGGTACTCCTAACCCCCAGAGACCTACACTGCCCAGAACAGGTACTCCTAACCCCCAGAGACCTACACTGCCCAGAACAGGTACTCCTAACCCCCAGAGACCTACACTGCCCAGAACAGATACTCCTATCCCCCAGAGACCTACACTGCCCAGAACAGGTACTCCTAACCCCCAGAGACCTACACTGCCCAGAACAGGTACTCCTAACCCCCAGAGACCTACACTGCCCAGAACAGGTACTCCTAACCCCCAGAGACCTACACTGCCCAGAACAGGTACTCCTAACCCCCAGAGACCTACACTGCCCAGAACAGGTACTCCTAACCCCCAGAGACCTACACTGCCCAGAACAGGTACTTCTGACCCCCAGAGACCTACACTGCCCAGAACAGGTACTTCTGACCCCCAGAGACCTACACTGCCCAGAACAGGTACTTCTGACCCCTAACCCCCAGAGACCTACACTGCCCAGAACAGGTACTTCTGACCCCTAACCCCCAGAGACCTTCACTGCCCAGAACAGGTACTCCTAACCCCCAGAAACCTACACTGCCCAGAACAGGTACTTCTGACCCCTAACCCCCAGAAACCTTCACTGCCCAGAACAGGTACTCCTAACCCCCAGAAACCTACACTGCCCAGAACAGGTACTCCTATCCCCCAGAAACCTACACTGCCCAGAACAGGTACTCCTAACCCCCAGAGACCTACACTGCCCAGAACAGGTACTCCTAACCCCCAGAGACCTTCACTGCCCAGAACAGGTACTCCTATCCCCCAGAAACCTACACTGCCCAGAACAGGTACTCCTAACCCCCAGAGACCTACACTGCCCAGAACAGGTACTCCTAACCCCCAGAGACCTTCACTGCCCAGAACAGGTACTCCTATCCCCCAGAAACCTTCACTGCCCAGAACAGGTACTCCTATCCCCCAGAAACCTTCACTGCCCAGAACAGGTACTCCTAACCCCCAGAAACCTTCACTGCCCAGAACAGGTACTCCTAACCCCCAGAGACCTTCACTGCCCAGAACAGGTACTCCTAACCCCCAGAAACCTTCACTGCCCAGAACAGGTACTCCTAACCCCCAGAGACCTACACTGCCCAGAACAGGTACTCCTATCCCCCAGAGACCTACACTGCCCAGAACAGGTACTCCTAACCCCCAGAGACCTACACTGCCCAGAACAGGTACTCCTAACCCCCAGAAACCTTCACTGCCCAGAACAGGTACTCCTAACCCCCAGAGACCTACACTGCCCAGAACAGGTACTCCTAACCCCCAGAGACCTACACTGCCCAGAACAGGTACTCCTAACCCCCAGAGACCTTCACTGCCCAGAACAGGTACTCCTAACCCCAGAGACCTACACTGCCCAGAACAGGTACTCCTAACCCCCAGAGACCTACACTGCCCAGAACAGGTACTTCTGACCCCCAGAGACCTACACTGCCCAGAACAGGTACTTCTGACCCCCAGAGACCTACACTGCCCAGAACAGGTACTTCTGACCCCTAACCCCCAGAGACCTACACTGCCCAGAACAGGTACTTCTGACCCCTAACCCCCAGAGACCTACACTGCCCAGAACAGGTACTTCTGACCCCTAACCCCCAGAGACCTTCACTGCCCCTCTCTCCCTGTCTCTGATCCCTCTGTCCCCTCTCTCCCTGTCCTTGATCCCCCTGTCCCCTCTCTCCTCTCTCCTTGTCCCCAACCTCCCATCTCTCTGACCCTGGCCCTTCTCACCATGGCCCCTCTCCTCTTGGCCACCGATCCCCTTGTCCCCCCTCTCCCTGGTCCCTCTGGCCCCTCTCCCTGGATATTTCCAGCTTGACCGTTTACCTCAGCCTGCAGAGGCAGTGATTTCCTTGACAGCAGGCTGTGTCATCATCACTGTCATCACACTGTGTTTGTACATATAAATGGGAGCACTAGTTCTATTTCCTAATTTTCCACACTCCCTTTGTGTACTGACGGTGGGTGACGTGGTGGGGGACGGTGGGTGACGTGGTGGGTGACGTTGTGACGTGGTGGGGGACGTTGTGACGTGGTGGGGGACGGTGGGTGACGTGGTGGGGGACGTTGTGACGTGGTGGGGGACGGTGGGGGACGTTGTGACGTGGTGGGGGACGGGACGTGGTGGGGGACGTTGTGACGTGGTGGGGGACGTTGTGACGTGGTGGGGGACGTTGTGACGTGGTGGGGGACGTTGTGACGTGGTGGGGGACGTTGGGACGTGGTGGGGGACGGTGGGACGTGGTGGGGGACGGTGGGTGACGTGGTGGGGGACGTTGTGACGTGGTGGGGGACGTTGTGACGTGGTGGGGGACGTTGTGACGTGGTGGGGGACGGTGGGTGACGTGGTGGGGGACGTTGTGACGTGGTGGGGGACGGTGGGTGACGTGGTGGGGGACGGTGGGTGACGTGGTAGGTGACGTGGTGGGGGACGGTGGGTGACGTGGTGGGGGACGTTGTGACGTGGTGGGGGACGGTGGGGGACGTTGTGACGTGGTGGGGGACGTTGTGACGTGGTGGGGGACGTTGTGACGTGGTGGGTGACGTGGTGGGGGACGGTGGGTGACGTGGTGGGGGACGTTGTGACGTGGTGGGGGACGGTGGGTGACGTGGTGGGGGACGTTGTGACGTGGTGGGGGACGGTGGGTGACGTGGTGGGGGACGGTGGGTGACGTGGTGGGGACGTTGTGACGTGGTGGGGGACGTTGTGACGTGGTGGGTGACGGTGGGTGACGTGGTGGGGGACGTTGTGACGTGGTGGGGGACGGTGTGACGTGGTGGGGGACGTTGTGACGTGGTGGGGGACGTTGTGACGTGGTGGGGGACGTTGTGACGTGGTGGGGGACGTTGTGACGTGGTGGGGGACGTTGTGACGTGGTGGGTGACGGTGGGTGACGTTGTGACGTGGTGGGGGACGTTGTGACGTGGTGGGGGACGGTGTGACGTGGTGGGGGACGGTGTGACGTGGTGGGGGACGTTGTGACGTGGTGGGGGACGTTGTGACGTGGTGGGGGACGTTGTGACGTGGTGGGGGACGTTGTGACGTGGTGGGGGACGTTGTGACGTGGTGGGGGACGTTGTGACGTGGTGGGGGACGTTGTGACGTGGTGGGTGACGGTGGGTGACGTTGTGACGTGGTGGGGGACGTTGTGACGTGGTGGGGGACGTTGTGACGTGGTGGGGGACGTTGTGACGTGGTGGGGGACGGTGGGTGACGTGGTGGGGGACGGTGGGGGACGTGGTGGAGGACGGTGGGGGACGTTGTGACGTGGTGGGGGACGGTGGGGGACGTTGTGACGTGGTGGGGGACGTTGTGACGTGGTGGGGGACGTGGTGGGGGACGTTGTGACGTGGTGGGGGACGTTGTGACACGGTGGGGGACGGTGGGTGACGTGGTGGGTGACGTTGGGTGACGTGGTGGGTGACGTTGTGACGTGGTGGGGGACGTTGTGACGTGGTGGGGGACGGTGGGTGACGTGGTGGGGGACGGTGGGGGACGTTGTGACGTGGTGGGGGACGTTGTAACGTGGTGGGGGACGGTGGGTGACGTGGTGGGGGACGTTGTGACGTGGTGGGGGACGGTGGGGGACGTTGTGACGTGGTGGGGGACGTTGTGTGACGTGGTGGGGTACGTTGTGACGTGGTGGGGGACGTTGTGACGTGGTGGGGGACGTTGTGACGTGGTGGGGGACGTTGTGACGTGGTGGGGGACGTTGTGACGTGGTGGGTGACGGTTTGTGACGTGGTGGGCGACGGTGGGTGACGTGGTGGGGGACGTTGTGACGTGGTGGGGGACGTTGTGACGTGGTGGGGGACGTTGTGACGTGGTGGGGGACGGTGGGTGACGTGGTGGGGGACGGTGGGTGACGTGGTGGGGGACGTTGTGACGTGGTGGGGGACGTTGTGACGTGGTGGGGGACGGTGGGGGACGTTGTGACGGTGGGTGACGTGGTGGGGGACGGTGGGGGACGTTGTGACGTGGTGGGTGACGTTGTGACGTGGTGGGGGACGTTGTGACGTGGTGGGGGACGTTGTGACGTGGTGGGGGACGTTGTGACGTGGTGGGGGACGGTGGGTGACGTGGTGGGGGACGGTGGGGGACGTGGTGGAGGACGGTGGGGGACGTTGTGGGGGACGTTGTGACGTGGTGGGTGACGGTGGGGGACGGTGGGTGACGTGGTGGGTGACGTTGGGTGACGTGGTGGGGGACGTTGTGACGTGGTGGGGGACGGTGGGTGACGTGGTGGGGGACGGTGGGGGACGTTGTGACGTGGTGGGGGACGTTGTAACGTGGTGGGGGACGGTGGGTGACGTGGTGGGGGACGTTGTGACGTGGTGGGGGACGGTGGGGGACGTTGTGACGTGGTGGGGGACGTTGTGTGACGTGGTGGGGTACGTTGTGACGTGGTGGGGGACGTTGTGACGTGGTGGGGGACGTTGTGACGTGGTGGGGGACGTTGTGACGTGGTGGGGGACGTTGTGACGTGGTGGGGGACGTTGTGACGTGGTGGGTGACGGTTTGTGACGTGGTGGGCGACGGTGGGTGACGTGGTGGGGGACGTTGTGACGTGGTGGGGGACGTTGTGACGTGGTGGGGGACGGTGGGTGACGTGGTGGGGGACGTTGTGACGTGGTGGGGGACGTTGTGACGTGGTGGGGGACGGTGGGGGACGTTGTGACGGTGGGTGACGTGGTGGGGGACGGTGGGGGACGTTGTGACGTGGTGGGTGACGTTGTGACGTGGTGGGGGACGTTGTGACGTGGTGGGGGACGTTGTGACGTGGTGGGGGACGTTGTGACGTGGTGGGGGACGTTGTGACGTGGTGGGGGACGTTGTGACGTGGTGGGGGACGTTGTGACGTGGTGGGGGACGGTGGGTGACGTGGTGGGGGACGGTGGGTGACGTGGTGGGGGACGGTGGGTGACGTGGTGGGGGACGTTGTGACGTGGCGGGGGACGTTGTGACGTGGTGGGGGACGGTGGGTGACGTTGTGACGTGGTGGGTGACGTTGTGACGTGGTGGGTGACGTTGTGACGTGGTGGGTGACGTTGTGACGTGGTGGGTGACGTTGTGACGTGGTGGGTGACGTTGTGACGTGGTGGGGGACGTTGTGACGTGGTGGGGGACGGTGGGTGACGTTGTGACGTGGTGGGGGACGGTGGGTGACGTTGTGACGTGGTGGGTGACGTTGTGACGTGGTGGGTGACGTTGTGACGTGGTGGGGGACGTTGTGACGTGGTGGGTGACGTTGTGACGTGGTGGGGGACGGTGGGTGACGTTGTGACGTGGTGGGTGACGTTGTGACGTGGTGGGGGACGTTGTGACGTGGTGGGGGACGGGGTGACGTGGCGGGGGACGGGGTGACGTGGCGGGGGACGTTGTGACGTGGCGGGGGACGTTGTGACGTGGCGGGGGACGTTGTGACGTGGCGGGGGACGTTGTGACGTGGCGGGGGACGGGGTGGCAGATGTCTGACAGTGTTCCTGTGTTTGTGTTTCAGGTTTGAAGTGCTGTGTTTCCTCATGTTGTGCTACAACTCTGCTGTGGTCTACATGCCTCTCTCCTCCTACCAGTCAGTCTGCAGGATGAGCTCACGGTGAGGACTCGCTCTCTCTGTCGCTCTCTTGCTCTGGCTCTCTCTGTCGCTCTCTGGCTCTGTCTCTCTCTGTCGCTCTCTTGCTCTGGCTCTCTCTGTCTCTCTCTGTCGCTCTCTGGCTCTGTCGCTCTCTGGCTCTGTCTCTCTCTGTCGCTCTCTTGCTCTGTCTCTCTCTGTCGCTCTCTTGCTCTGGCTCTCTCTGTCGCTCTCTGGCTCTCTCTGTCGCTCTGTCGCTCTCTGGCTCTGTCTCTCTCTGTCGCTCTCTGGCTCTGTCTCTGTCGCTCTCTGGCTCTGTCTCTCTCTGTCGCTCTCTGGCTCTGTCGCTCTCTGGCTCTGTCTCTCTCTGTCGCTCTCTGGCTCTGTCGCTCTCTGGCTCTGTCGCTCTCTGTCGCTCTCTTGCTCTGTCTCTCTCTGTCGCTCTCTGGCTCTGTCTCTGTCGCTCTCTGGCTCTGTCTCTCTCTGTCGCTCTCTGGCTCTGTCTCTCTCTGTCGCTCTCTGGCTCTGTCTCTCTGTCGCTCTCTGGCTCTGTCGCTCTCTGGCTCTGTCGCTCTCTGGCTCTGTTTCTCTCTGTTTCTCTCTGGCTCTGTCATTCAGGATTCCTATTTGACTCAGCCATGCCTTCTTAACCGTCCAACATTTCCTCAACTCCCACCACTTCTAATGCGACTAGCCCCGATCCTCCCTCTTTTTCCCCTGCCCCGCTACAAAGTTTCTCCCTGCAGGCAGTCACTGAGTCCGGGGTGCTGAAGGAGCTCCTGAAACTTGACCCCCTTTCTTCTTTAAGGTTTCTCACCCCTATAATCACCGAGCCGATCTCCAACCTTTTTAACCTGTCTCTCCTTTCTGGGGAGATTCCCATTGTTTGGAAGGCGTCCTTTATTTAAAGGGGGAGATCAAGCGGATCCTAACTGTTATAGGCCTATTTCTATTTTGCCCTGTTTATCAGAAGTTTTGGAAACACTTGTCAATAATCAACTGACTGGCTTTCTTGACGTCTATAGTATTCTCTCTGGTATGTATCTGGTTTCCCCTCAGGTTATGGATGTGTCACTGCAACCTTAATGGTCCTCAATGATGTCACCATTGCCCTTGATTCTAAGCAATGTTGTCCTGCTATCTTTATTGACTTGGCCAAAGCTTTTGATACGGGAGACCATACCATTCTTGTGGGCTTGAGGTCGTCACCTCATACAAGTACTTGGGAGTATGGCTAGACGGTGCACTGTCCTTCTCTCAGCACATATCAAAGCTGCAGGCTAAAGTTAAATCTAGACTTGGTTTCTCTATCGTAATTGCTCCTCTTTCACCCCAGCTGCCAAACTAACCCTGATTCAGATGACCATCCTACCTATGCTAGATTACGGAGACATAATTTATATATCGGCAGGTAAGGGTGCTCTCGAGCGGCTAGATGTTCTTTACCATTCGGCCATCAGATTTGCCACCAATGCTCCTTATAGGACACGTCACTGCACTCTATACTCTCTGTAAACTGGTCATCTCTGTATACCCGTCGCAAGACCCACTGGTTGATGCTTATTTATAAAACCCTGTTAGGCCTCACTCCCCCCTATGTGAGATATCTACTGCAGCCCTCATCCTCCACATACAACACCCGTTCTGCCAGTCACATTCTGTTAAAGGTCCCCAAAGCACACACATCCCTGGGTCGCTCCTCTTTCAGTTCGCTGCAGCTAGCGACTGGAACGAGCTGCAACAAACACTCAAACTGGACAGTTTTATCTCAATTAGTGGGTATGCATTAGAGTATAGTGGGTATGCATTAGAGTATAGTGGGTATGCATTAGAGTATAGTGGGTATGCATTAGAGTATAGTGGGTATGCATTAGAGCAGGGGTGTCAAAGTCAAATGGACGGAGGGCCAAATAAAAAATTTAGCTACAAGCCGAGGGCCGGACTGTTCGAATGTTCATTGAAAAAATTTTAAATGACGCATATAGTCTAGTGAACCTAATTGAACCTACTGAAAACCTAACAAATATATTCCAATATGATCAGATAAATAAAGCAATATTTTCTTATGGCTCTGTCAGTAATCTTTAATTTTCAACAGACACAAAAGACAAATTTCCTTTATATAAAAATCCCCATAACATGAACATTAAATGAAAGAAACCGGTATTCAAGGCACCATCAGTAGCCTATATTTTCTATTTTAGCAAAAGTGGGCTAAATTTACTTCAAAGAAAAAAACAATAATAGCAATTTTCTATCATCCACTCAACTGAAATATTTTTAAAATATAATTGGATTGAAATACAATAAAATAAAGTGCAAAAATCTATTAATCAAAAACAACACTTTGTTTAAGGAGAAGTAACATGCAGTGAAAACAAATATTAAACTTTAACTTTTAAACTTGAACTGAGTAAAAACTCTAAATATGTGATTGCACAGTAATGTTCACTTGTTTGAGGTTGAGGGTGATACTTGGTGGTGTCCCATCTTTTCCACAAGTTCATCAATGTTCGGGGTAAGGCTCTGAGCTGAGGAAATCCTCAGAATTGAGTGGAGGTGTTCAGCAGTAAGTCGACTTCTGTGTGATGTTTTGTTCAGGTTCATCAAAGAAAACAGTTGTTCACACAGGTATGTGCTGCCAAACATAGACAACGTTTGAGCAGCCTGGATGCGCAGCTGGGGCATTGTGTCGGGGAGGAAACGGGCGAACTCCGCAGCACCCACTGCCGCATATTTTGCCCTCAGTGCATCATTGCATTGGAGGTCAATCAACTCCATTTGGAGGTTTGGTGGTGAGCTTTCCACGTCAACAGCAAATGGGTTACCGAGCAGTTCCAACCTGCTTTTTTGTGCTTCAAAGTCAGCAAATCGGCGTCGAAAGTCAGCGGCAAGCATACCTATTTTATCAGCCAACTGTGCGCTCGGGAACGCACTGGTAGAGAGCTTCTCTTTCATGGTCTGGCAGCTGGGAAAGTGGCTCAAATTTTCTTTCCGCATCTGCGTCTCCCACAGAGTCAGTTTGGTTTTAAATGCCTTCACTGTACTGTACATATCAGAGATGACATGATCCCGACCCTGCAGCTGCAAGTTCATTGCATTCAGATGACTCGTAATGTCACACAGAAAAGCCATTTCACACAGAAACATTTCGTCTCGGAGTTGTGTTGTGTCTTTCCCTTTGCTGTCCAAGAACAGACAAATCTCCTCACGAAGCTCGAAACATCTTTGAAGCACCTTTCCCTGGCTTAGCCATCGCACCTCTGTGTGATAAGGCAAATCACCATGCTCCGTTTCTAACTCCGTCAGAAATGCCTTGAACTGGCGGTGATTCAAACCTTTGGCTCTGATAAAGTTAACTGTGCGCGTGATGATGCTCATTACATGCTCCATTTTCAAGGCTTTACCGCACAACGCTTCCTGGTGTATGATACAATGATAAGCTGTCAGCTCACCTGTCGCGTTTTCCTCTTGCATCTTTTCCCGTATCTTCGCCACCAGTCCGCTCCTGTGTCCACACATCGCAGGTGCTCCGTCGGTTGTCAAACCCACGAGTTTTTCCCAAGGCAGCTCCATCTCATTTACACAGCAGCCTACTGCTCGGTGCGTCACCGTTGCATTGTGGGAAATGTAGTATTGGTGCGTGTAAAAGATCTGCGGGCTGCCGGCTTGCTGCGGTCTGCGGGCCGGTTCTAATAATAAATCAAGATCATCCCAGGGGCCGTAAAAAACCTTCTCGCGGGCCGGATGTGGCCCGCGGGCCTTGACTCTGACATATATGCATTAGAGTATAGTGGGTATGCATTAGAGTATAGTGGGTATGCATTAGAGTATAGTGGGTATGCATTAGAGTATAGTGGGTATGCATTAGAGTATAGTGGGTATGCATTAGAGTATAGTGGGTATGCATTAGAGTATAGTGGGTATGCATTAGAGTATAGTGGGTATGCATCTGGGTATAGTGGGTATGCATCTGGGTATAATGGGTATGCATCAGGCTATAATGGGTACATGCATCATGGTATAGTGGGTATGCATAAGGGTATAGTGGGTATGCATAAGGGTATAGTGGGTATGCATCAGTGTATAGTGGGTATGCATCAGGGTATAGTGGGTATGCATCAGGGTATAGTGGGTATGCATCAGGGTATAATGGGTATGCATCAGGGTTTAATGGTGTATATAAGGGGTATGCATCAGGGTATAATGGGTATGCATCAGGGTATAATGGGTATGCATCAGGGTATAATGGGTATGCATCAGGGTATAATGGGTATGCATCAGGGTATGTAATGGGTATGCATCAGGGTATAATGGGTATGCATCAGGGTATAATGGGTATGCATCAGGGTATAATGGGTATGCATCAGGGTATAATGGGTATGCATCAGGGTATAATGGGTATGCATCAGGGTATAATGGGTATGCATCAGGGTATAATGGGTATGCATCAGGGTGTAATGGGTATATATCTGGGTGTAATGGGTATACATCTGGGTGTAATGGGTATACATCAGGGTATACATCAGGGTATAATGGGTATGCATCAGGGTGTAATGGGTATGCATCTGGGTGTAATGGGTATACATCTGGGTGTAATGGGTATATATCTGGGTGTAATGGGTATACATCTGGGTGTAATGGGTATACATCTGGGTGTAATGGGTATACATATGGGTATACATCAGGGTATAATGGGTATACATCAGGGTGTAATGGGTATATATCTGGGTGTAATGGGTATACATCTGGGTGTAATGGGTATACATCTGGGTGTAATGGGTATACATCTGGGTGTAATGGGTATACATCTGGGTGTAATGGGTATACATCTGGGTGTAATGGGTATACATCTGGGTGTAATGGGTATACATCTGGGTGTAATGGGTATACATCTGGGTGTAATGGGTATACATCAGGGTATAATGGGTATACATCAGGGTATAATGGGTATACATCAGGGTGTAATGGGTATACATCTGGGTGTATTGGGTATACATCTGGGTGTAATGGGTATACATCTGGGTGTAATGGGTATACATCAGGGTGTAATGGGTATACATCTGGGTGTAATGGGTATATATCTGGGTGTAATGGGTATACATCTGGGTGTAATGGGTATACATCTGGGTGTAATGGGTATACATCTGGGTGTAATGGGTATACATCTGGGTGTAATGGGTATACATCAGGGTATAATGGGTATACATCAGGGTATAATGGGTATACATCAGGGTGTAATGGGTATATATCTGGGTGTATTGGGTATACATCTGGGTGTAATGGGTATACATCAGGGTGTAATGGGTATACATCTGGGTGTAATGGGTATACATCTGGGTGTAATGGGTATACATCAGGGTATAATGACTATGGCTACATGCCTCCAGAAGGACATCTGAGGCTGAGTGGTGTTTTTCTGAAGGTGCATGGTGCTGTGGAGCTACATGGAGATCACAAGCTCTTCAACTGGGCAGCAGTGTCCTGATGGAGGGAATGGCCTATATGGAGACTACCTAAGACCACTGCAACAGAGTTATTGTGAAGTGTGGGAATAAGCTTATGCCAGAGTACGTTTAACCCCTCCCTTGTTCATTTCAAAAGCCACATGTTCATGACCTAATTCATATAATGTCAAATTATTTTACATTCATATTACCTCTCCTACAGAAGACTGAGTGACAGACTCCAGTGGTCATTATTCATAGATTCACCAAACAGCTATTATTCTATGTTTCATTGTTCCTGGTAGATACTACTGGTTATGATTGCAGACAGAGCCCAGAGACAGAGCCCAGAGAATGGGATGGTGTAGTATTGGATGAGTTATATTTTCATAAGGTGCATGTCCACTTCAGCCAGAGATATGTCCATGCTGTAGAGAGACACCTAGCGGACTGAGACTTCACTGTTGTAGACATATAACAGAGAGTGATATCTAGACTTGCTCTGGCAAACTAATCCATTACATTAGCTACCTAGCTACCTAATGTGGCGTGAACTCAACTGAGTAAGACTTTTAACTTGAAAACATGCAGGATACCTCTTTCCCTGATTTCTGTTTTGTTTACACAGTGTTATGCTTGTTCGTGACACTCATCACAGGTTGTTTGGTGGAGGGCGGCGGTGTTGTTGGAGGGCGGCGGTGTTGTTGGAGGGCGGCGGTGTTGTTGGAGGGCGGCGGTGTTGTTGGAGGGCGGCGGTGTTGTTGGAGGGCGGCGGTGTTGGTGGAGGGCGGCGGTGTTGTTGGAGGGCGGCGGTGTTGTTGGAGGGCGGCGGTGTTGTTGGAGGGCGGCGGTGTTGTTGGAGGGCGGCGGTGTTGTTGGAGGGCGGCGGTGTTGTTGGAGGGCGGCGGTGTTGTTGGAGGGCGGCGGTGTTGTTGGAGGGCGGCGGTGTTGTTGGAGGGCGGCGGCGTTGGTGGAGGGCGGCGGTGAGGGCGGCGGTGTTGTTGGAGGGCGGCGGTGTTGTTGGAGGGCGGCGGCGTTGGTGGAGGTCGTTGGTGGAGGGCGGCGGCGTTGGTGGAGGGCGGCGGCGTTGTTGGAGGGCGGCGGCGTTGTTGGAGGGCGGCGGCGTTGGTGGAGGGCGGCGGTGAGGGCGGCGGTGTTGTTGGAGGGCGGCGGTGTTGTTGGAGGGCGGCGGCGTTGGTGGAGGTCGTTGGTGGAGGGCGGCGGCGTTGGTGGAGGGCGGCGGCGTTGTTGGAGGGCGGCGGCGTTGTTGGAGGGCGGCGGCGTTGTTGGAGGGCGGCGGCGTTGGTGGAGGGCGGCGGCGTTGTTGGAGGGCGGCGGCGTTGTTGGAGGGCGGCGGTGTTGTTGGAGGGCGGCGGTGTTGTTGGAGGGCGGCGGTGTTGTTGGAGGGCGGCGGTGTTGTTGGAGGGCGGCGGCGTTGTTGGAGGGCGGCGGTGTTGGTGGAGGGCGGCGGTGTTGTTGGAGGGTGTTGGTGGAGGGCGGCGGTGTTGTTGGAGGGTGTTGGTGGAGGGCGGCGGTGTTGTTGGAGGGCGGCGGTGTTGTTGGAGGGCGGCGGTGTTGTTGGAGGGCGGCGGTGTTGTTGGAGGGCGGCGGCGTTGTTGGAGGGTGTTGGTGGAGGGCGGCGGTGTTGTTGGAGGTCGGTGGAGGGCGGCGGTGTTGTTGGAGGGCGCCGGTGTTGTTGGAGGGCGGCGGTGTTGTTGGAGGGCGGTGGAGGGCGGCGGTGTTGTTGGAGGGCGGCGGTGTTGTTGGAGGGCGGCGGTGTTGTTGGAGGGCGGCGGCGTTGGTGGAGGGCGGCGGCGTTGGTGGAGGGCGGCGGCGTTGGTGGAGGGCGGCGGCGTTGGTGCAGGGCGGCGGCGTTGTTGGAGGGTGTTGGTGGAGGGCGGCGGTGTTGTTGGAGGGTGTTGGTGGAGGGCGGCGGTGTTGTTGGAGGGTGTTGGTGGAGGGCGGCGGTGTTGTTGGAGGGCGGCGGTGTTGTTGGAGGGCGGCGGTGTTGTTGGAGGGCGGCGGTGTTGTTGGAGGGCGGCGATGTTGGAGGGCGGTGATGTTGGAGGGCGGTGATGTTGGAGGGCGGGGTGGAGGGTGGTGGTGGAGGGTGGTGGAGTTGCTGGATGGTGGTGGTGTTGGAGGCGAAACTGCCAAAACGTATTATTGAGAATTGCAGATTTGTTCGAGTCTAAAATGGTTTTTAGGGGATCAGCTGAATGTTGCGGAAAGATTGTTGCTTCCATCAATGTAATTTTCTGCATCATTCCCAATCCCCCCCTATCCTAACCCTAACCCAATCCCCCCTATCCTAACCTAACCCTAACCCAATCCCCCCCTATCCTAACCCAATCCCCCCTATCCTAACCCAAACCCAATCCCCCCCCTATCCTAACCTAACCCTAACCCAACCCCCCCTATCCTAACCTAACCCTAACCCTAACCCCCCCTATCCTAACCCTAACCCAATCCCCCCCTATCCTAACCCTAACCCAATCCCCCCTATCCTAACCTAACCCTAACCCAATCCCCCCTATTCTAACCTAACCCAATCCCCCCCTATCCTATCCTAACCCTAACCCTAACCCAATCCCCCCCTATCCTAACCAATCCCCCCCTATCCTAACCTAACCCTAACCCAATCCCCCCCTATCCTAACCTAACCCTAACCCAATCCCCCCTATCCTAACCTAACCCTAACCCAATCCCCCCTATCCTAACCCTAACCCAATCCCCCCCTAACCTAACCCTAACCCAATCCCCCCTATCCTAACCTAACCCTAACCCTAACCCAATCCCCCCCTATCCTAACCTAACCCTAACCCAATCCCCCCCTATCCTAACCTAACCCTAACCCAATACCCCCCTATCCTAACCTAACCCAATCCCCCCTATCCTAACCTAACCCTATCCTAACCCTAATTCCCTATCCTAACCCTAACCCAATCCCCCCTATCCTAACCCTAACCCTAACCCAATCCCCCCTATCCTAACCTAACCCTAACCCAATCCCCCCTATCCTAACCTAACCCTAACCCAATCCCCCCCTATCCTAACCTAACCCTAACCCAATCCCCCCTATCTCCTAACCCTAATTCCCTATCCTAACCCTAACCCAATCCCCCCTAACCTAACCCTAACCCAATCCCCCTATCCTAACCTAACCCTAACCCAATCCCCCCTATCCTAACCTAACCCTAACCCTAACCCAATCCCCCCCTATCCTAACCCTAACCCAATCCCCCCTATCCTAACCCTAACCCAATCCCCCCCTAACCTAACCCTAACCCAATCCCCCCTATCCTAACCTAACCCTAACCCAATCCCCCCCTATCCTAACCTAACCCTAACCCAATCCCCCCTATTCTAACCTAACCCTAACCCAATCCCCCCCTATCCTAACCTAACCCTAACCCAATCCCCCCTATCCTAACCTAACCCTAACCCAATCCCCCCCTATCCTAACCCTAACCCAATCCCCCCCTATCCTAACCCTAACCCAATCCCCCCCTATCCTAACCCTAACCCAATCCCCCCCTATCCTAACCCTAACCCAATCCCCCCCTATCCTAACCCTAACCCAATCCCCCCCTATCTTTTTTGGTAAATATATATATCCATATACACACGCATGCATACATATACACACATATCCATACATACATACACATACCTATATATACATACACATACCTATATATACACACACATACTTTTTAAAAGAATATACCGTTATTATTCCCCAAACCCTACCACCCTTCCCCCAATTGGAGTAAACTAATAAACACTTCTGCTTCTACCTTCAGTTTATACATCATATACACAATTTACAGACACAATCTATTTTACAAGAGTTATATTTAGTTGGTTTTTAGTCCTTCCTCTATTTCTGATGTCCATCCAGTTTGATTTCTATTTGTGACTGTGCTATTTCACAAAGGTTCTGAACCAATATAAATTCTACAGACCCGTATGTTTTACATTGGTTATCTTGTTATTAGTCCCACCCTTCAGCTCCATTCAACCCCTCCCATCTATCTCTCAACACCATCCATTTTGGATTTCTATTTGCTATATATTTTTCAACTGTGATGCTTCACAAAAGTACTGAACCTTTCTATTCTCATAGCTTCTACAGATTGTAAATTAAAGATAAAATGTTTTGCTAAAATAATTATTATATTATTGATTGATTGACTATGGCTTTTCAAATCCCCCAGTATTGCTATCTGCAGCGTTAGTTCTCGGCAAATGTTGCAATTCTTCAGCCATTCCTGGACCTGTGACCAAAAACGAGCTACATATGGACAATACCAAAATAAATGATCTAATGACTCTGCCTCCTCACAGCAGAATCTGCAGAGCTGGGAAGGTTGTATCCCCCATATAAATAACATTCTATTGGTTGCAAGAATTTTGTATAGAGCCTAAAATTTTAGTCCGTAATCGTGAAAGGGTGTTTGTATGTTCGCAGGTGAAATTTTACGTTTCATAACATGGATTTTCTTACGATCCTAACGATACATATGGTCAACCTTTTGGCAGCTATCTCGCTCCATACCTAACTCCCTTCTGACTCTGTGCCCCCCTCTCTCTTCAGGTTGTATGTGGTTTCCTGTCTCTGTTTCTCCTCTCTTCAGGTTGTATGTGGTTTCCTATCTCTGTGTCTCCTCTCTCTTCAGGTTGTATGTGGTTTCCTGTCTCTGTTTCTCCTCTCTTCAGGTTGTATGTGGTTTCCTATCTCTGTGTCTCCTCTCTCCAGGTTGTGTGTGGTTTCCTGTCTCTGTGTCTCCTCTCTCCAGGTTGTATGTGGTTTCCTGTCTCTGTGTCTCCTCTCTCCAGGTTGTGTGTGGTTTCCTGACTCTGTGTCTCCTCTCTTCAGGTTGTATGTGGTTTCCTGTCTCTGTGTCTCCTCTCTCCAGGTTGTGTGTGGTTTCCTGTCTCTGTGTCTCCTCTCTCCAGGTTGTATGTGGTTTCCTGTCTCTGTGCCCCTCTCTCTCTCCAGGTTGTATGTGGTTTCCTGTCTCTGTGCCCCTCTCTCTCTCCAGGTTGTATGTGGTTTCCTGTCTCTGTTTCTCCTCTCTTCAGGTTGTATGTGGTTTCCTGACTCTGTGCCCCTCTCTCTCTCCAGGTTGTATGTGGTTTCCTGTCTTTGTTTCTCCTCTCTTCAGGTTGTATGTGGTTTCCTGACTCTGTGGCCCCCTCTCTCTCCAGGTTGTATGTGGTTTCCTGTCTTTGTTTCTCCTCTCTTCAGGTTGTATGTGGTTTCCTGTCTCTGTGTCTCCTCTCTCCAGGTTGTGTGTGGTTTCCTGTCTCTGTGTCTCCTCTTTTCAGGTTGTATGTGGTTTCCTGACTCTGTGTCTCCTCTCTTCAGGTTGTATGTGGTTTCCTGTCTCTGTGTCTCCTCTCTCCAGGTTGTATGTGGTTTCCTGTCTCTGTGTCTCCTCTCTCCAGGTTGTATGTGGTTTCCTGTCTCTGTGTCTCCTCTCTCCAGGTTGTATGTGGTTTCCTGACTCTGTGTCTCCTCTCTCCAGGTTGTATGTGGTTTCCTGACTCTGTGTCTCC
The DNA here is from genome assembly GCF_045679555.1 of Salvelinus alpinus. Lineage (NCBI taxonomy): Eukaryota > Metazoa > Chordata > Actinopteri > Salmoniformes > Salmonidae > Salvelinus > Salvelinus alpinus. Next base: position 3,278,622 of record NC_092105.1, on the reverse strand, counting down.
TCTCTCCAGGTTGTATGTGGTTTCCTGTCTCTGTGTCTCCTCTCTTCAGGTTGTATGTGGTTTCCTGTCTCTGTGTCTCCTCTCTCCAGGTTGTATGTGGTTTCCTGACTCTGTGTCTCCTCTCTCCAGGTTGTATGTGGTTTCCTGTCTCTGTGTCTCCTCTCTCCAGGTTGTATGTGGTTTCCTGTCTCTGTGTCTCCTCTCTCCAGGTTGTGTGTATGTGGTTTCCTGTCTCTGTGTCTCCTCTCTTCAGGTTGTATGTGGTTTCCTGTCTCTGTGTCTCCTCTCTCCAGGTTGTATGTGGTTTCCTGACTCTGTGTCTCCTCTCTCCAGGTTGTGTGTGGTTTCCTGTCTCTGTGTCTCCTCTCTCCAGGTTGTGTGTATGTGGTTTCCTGTCTCTGTGTCTCCTCTCTCCAGGTTGTATGTGGTTTCCTGTCTCTGTGTCTCCTCTCTCCAGGTTGTATGTGGTTTCCTGTCTCTGTGTCTCCTCTCTTCAGGTTGTATGTGGTTTCCTGTCTCTGTGTCTCCTCTCTCCAGGTTGTATGTGGTTTCCTGTCTCTGTGTCTCCTCTCTTCAGGTTGTATGTGGTTTCCTGTCTCTGTGTCTCCTCTCTTCAGGTTGTATGTGGTTTCCTGTCTCTGTGTCTCCTCTCTTCAGGTTGTATGTGGTTTCCTGTCTCTGTGTCTCCTCTCTCCAGGTTGTATGTGGTTTCCTGACTCTGTGTCTCCTCTCTCCAGGTTGTATGTGGTTTCCTGTCTCTGTTTCTCCTCTCTTCAGGTTGTATGTGGTTTCCTGTCTCTGTGTCTCCTCTCTTCAGGTTGTATGTGGTTTCCTGACTCTGTGTCTCCTCTCTTCAGGTTGTATGTGGTTTCCTGACTCTGTGTCTCCTCTCTTCAGGTTGTATGTGGTTTCCTGTCTCTGTGTCTCCTCTCTTCAGGTTGTATGTGGTTTCCTGTCTCTGTGTCTCCTCTCTCCAGGTTGTATGTGGTTTCCTGTCTCTGTGTCTCCTCTCTTCAGGTTGTATGTGGTTTCCTGTCTCTGTGTCTCCTCTCTCCAGGTTGTATGTGGTTTCCTGACTCTGTGTCTCCTCTCTCCAGGTTGTGTGTATGTGGTTTCCCGCAGCAGCAGCAGAAAGTATGGAGAGAGCCGTGTAACCGTGTGGTGCTGGACCCAGAGTTCATGGTCCAGATGCTGACCGCTGTGTACCATGCCATGTAAGTATTATTAACCCTAACCCTACTATATCTATTAGTACCATGTACAACATTACTACATCTATTAGTACCATGTACAACATTACTACATATATTAGTACCATGTACAACATTACTACATCTATTAGTACCATGTACAACATTACTACATATATCAGGACCATGTACAACATTACTACATCTATTAGGACCATGTACAGCATTACTACATCTATTAGGACCGTGTACAACATTACTACATCTATTAGGACCATGTACAGCATTACTACATCTATTAGTACCATGTACAACATTACTACATCTATTAGTACCATGTACAACATTACTACATCTATTAGTACCATGTACAACATTACTACATCTATTAGGACCGTGTACAACATTACTACATCTATTAGTACCATGTACAACATTACTACATCTATTAGTACCATGTACAACATTACTACATCTATTAGTACCATGTACAACATTACTACATCTATTAGTACCATGTACAACATTACTACATATATCAGGACCATGTACAACATTACTACATCTATTAGGACCATGTACAACATTACTACATCTATTAGGACCATGTACAGCATTACTACATCTATTAGTACCATGTACAACATTACTACATCTATTAGTACCATGTACAACATTACTACATCTATTAGTACCATGTACAACATTACTACATCTATTAGTACCATGTCCAACATTACTACATCTATTAGTACCATGTACAACATTACTACATATATCAGGACCATGTACAACATTACTACATCTATTAGTACCATGTACAACATTACTACATCTATTAGGACCATGTACAGCATTACTACATCTATTAGTACCATGTACAACATTACTACATCTATTAGTACCATGTACAACATTACTACATCTATTAGTACCATGTACAACATTACTACATATATCAGGACCATGTACAACATTACTACATCTATTAGTACCATGTACAACATTACTAAATCTATTAGGACCATGTACAGCATTACTACATCTATTAGTACCATGTACAACATTACTACATCTATTAGTACCATGTACAACATTACTACATCTATTAGTACCATGTACAACATTACTACATCTATTAGTACCATGTACAACATTACTACATCTATTAGTACCATGTACAACATTACTACATATATCAGGACCATGTACAACATTACTACATATATCAGGACCATGTCCAACATTACTACATCTATCAGTACCATGTACAACATTACTACATCTATCAGTACCATGTACAACATTACTACATCTATTAGTACCGTGTACAACATTACAACATTACTACATCTCTTAGTACCATGTCCAACATTACTACATCTATTAGTACCATGTACAACATTACTACATCTATTAGTACCATGTCCAACATTACTACATCTCTTAGTACCATGTCCAACATTACTACATCTATTAGGACCATGTACAACATTACTACATCTATTAGTACCATGTACAGCATTACTACATCTATTAGTACCATGTACAACATTACTACATCTATTAGGACCATGTACAGCATTACTACATCTATTAGTACCATGTACAGCATTACTACATCTCTTTTTCAGCACTAGACATGTAATAACTAACCCACTGTGTCAGAGAAACAACACCTCCATATCCTGTCAGCACTAGACATGTAATAACTAACCCACTGTGTCAGAGAAACAACACCTCCATATCCTGTCAGCACTAGACATGTAATAACTAACCCACTGTGTCAGAGAAACAACACCTCCATATCCTGTCAGCACTAGACATGTAATAACTAACCCACTGTCAGAGAAACAACACCTCCATATCCTGTCAGTACTAGACATGTAATAACTAACCCACTGTGTCAGAGAAACAACACCTCCATATCCTGTCAGCACTAGACATGTAATAACTAACCCACTGTGTCAGAGAAACAACACCTCCATATCCTGTTAGCACTAGACATGTAATAACTAACCCACTGTGTCAGAGAAACAACACCTCCATATCCTGTCAGCACTAGACATGTAATAACTAACCCACTGTGTCAGAGAAACAACACCTCCATATCCTGTCAGCACTAGACATGTAATAACTAACCCACTGTGTCAGATAAACAACACCTCCATATCCTGTCAGCACTAGACATGTAATAACTAACCCACTGTCAGAGAAACAACACCTCCATATCCTGTCAGCACTAGACATGTAATAACTAACCCACTGTGTCAGAGAAACAACACCTCCATATCCTGTCAGCACTAGACATGTAATAACTAACCCACTGTGTCAGAGAAACAACACCTCCATATTCTGTCAGCACTAGACATGTAATAACTAACCCACTGTGTCAGAGAAACAACACCTCTATATCCTGTCAGCACTAGACATGTAATAACTAACCCACTGTGTCAGATAAACAACACCTCCATATCCTGTCAGCACTAGACATGTAATAACTAACCCACTGTCAGAGAAACAACACCTCCATATCCTGTCAGCACTAGACATGTAATAACTAACCCACTGTGTCAGAGAAACAACACCTCCATATCCTGTCAGCACTAGACATGTAATAACTAACCCACTGTGTCAGAGAAACAACACCTCCATATCCTGTTAGCACTAGACATGTAATAACTAACCCACTGTGTCAGAGAAACAACACCTCCATATCCTGTTAGCACTAGACATGTAATAACTAACCCACTGTGTCAGAGAAACAACACCTCCATATCCTGTTAGCACTAGACATGTAATAACTAACCCACTGTGTCAGAGAAACAACACCTCCATATCCTGTCAGCACTAGACATGTAATAACTAACCCACTGTGTCAGAGAAACAACACCTCCATATCCTGTCAGCACTAGACATGTAATAACTAACCCACTGTGTCAGAGAAACAACACCTCCATATCCTGTTAGCACTAGACATGTAATAACTAACCCACTGTGTCAGAGAAACAACACCTCCATATCCTGTCAGCACTAGACATGTAATAACTAACCCACTGTGTCAGAGAAACAACACCTCCATATCCTGTCAGCACTAGACATGTAATAACTAACCCACTGTGTCAGAGAAACAACACCTCCATATCCTGTCAGCACTAGACATGTAATAACTAACCCACTGTGTCAGAGAAACAACACCTCCATATCCTGTCAGCACTAGACATGTAATAACTAACCCACTGTGTCAGAGAAACAACACCTCCATATCCTGTCAGCACTAGACATGTAATAACTAACCCACTGTGTCAGAGAAACAACACCTCCATATCCTGTTAGCACTAGACATGTAATAACTAACCCACTGTGTCAGAGAAACAACACCTCCATATCCTGTCAGCACTAGACATGTAATAACTAACCCACTGTGTCAGAGAAACAACACCTCCATATCCTGTTAGCACTAGACATGTAATAACTAACCCACTGTGTCAGAGAAACAACACCTCCATATCCTGTTAGCACTAGACATGTAATAACTAACCCACTGTGTCAGAGAAACAACACCTCCATATCCTGTTAGCACTAGACATGTAATAACTAACCCACTGTCAGAGAAACAACACCTCCATATCCTGTCAGCACTAGACATGTAATAACTAACCCACTGTGTCAGAGAAACAACACCTCCATATCCTGTCAGCACTAGACATGTAATAACTAACCCACTGTGTCAGAGAAACAACACCTCCATATCCTGTCAGCACTAGACATGTAATAACTAACCCACTGTGTCAGAGAAACAACACCTCCATATCCTGTCAGCACTAGACATGTAATAACTAACCCACTGTGTCAGAGAAACAACACCTCCATATCCTGTCAGCACTAGACATGTAATAACTAACCCACTGTGTCAGAGAAACAACACCTCCATATCCTGTTAGCACTAGACATGTAATAACTAACCCACTGTGTCAGAGAAACAACACCTCCATATCCTGTTAGCACTAGACATGTAATAACTAACCCACTGTGTCAGAGAAACAACACCTCCATATCCTGTCAGCACTAGACATGTAATAACTAACCCACTGTCAGAGAAACAACACCTCCATATCCTGTCAGCACTAGACATGTAATAACTAACCCACTGTGTCAGAGAAACAACACCTCTATATCCTGTCAGCACTAGACATGTAATAACTAACCCACTGTGTCAGATAAACAACACCTCCATATCCTGTCAGCACTAGACATGTAATAACTAACCCACTGTCAGAGAAACAACACCTCCATATCCTGTCAGCACTAGACATGTAATAACTAACCCACTGTGTCAGAGAAACAACACCTCCATATCCTGTCAGCACTAGACATGTAATAACTAACCCACTGTGTCAGAGAAACAACACCTCCATATCCTGTTAGCACTAGACATGTAATAACTAACCCACTGTGTCAGAGAAACAACACCTCCATATCCTGTTAGCACTAGACATGTAATAACTAACCCACTGTGTCAGAGAAACAACACCTCCATATCCTGTTAGCACTAGACATGTAATAACTAACCCACTGTGTCAGAGAAACAACACCTCCATATCCTGTTAGCACTAGACATGTAATAACTAACCCACTGTCAGAGAAACAACACCTCCATATCCTGTCAGCACTAGACATGTAATAACTAACCCACTGTGTCAGAGAAACAACACCTCCATATCCTGTCAGCACTAGACATGTAATAACTAACCCACTGTGTCAGAGAAACAACACCTCCATATCCTGTTAGCACTAGACATGTAATAACTAACCCACTGTGTCAGAGAAACAACACCTCCATATCCTGTCAGCACTAGACATGTAATAACTAACCCACTGTGTCAGAGAAACAACACCTCCATATCCTGTCAGCACTAGACATGTAATAACTAACCCACTGTGTCAGAGAAACAACACCTCCATATCCTGTCAGCACTAGACATGTAATAACTAACCCACTGTGTCAGAGAAACAACACCTCCATATCCTGTCAGCACTAGACATGTAATAACTAACCCACTGTGTCAGAGAAACAACACCTCCATATCCTGTCAGCACTAGACATGTAATAACTAACCCACTGTGTCAGAGAAACAACACCTCCATATCCTGTCAGCACTAGACATGTAATAACTAACCCACTGTGTCAGAGAAACAACACCTCCATATCCTGTCAGCACTAGACATGTAATAACTAACCCACTGTGTCAGAGAAACAACACCTCCATATCCTGTTAGCACTAGACATGTAATAACTAACCCACTGTGTCAGAGAAACAACACCTCCATATCCTGTTAGCACTAGACATGTAATAACTAACCCACTGTGTCAGAGAAACAACACCTCCATATCCTGTTAGCACTAGACATGTAATAACTAACCCACTGTCAGAGAAACAACACCTCCATATCCTGTCAGCACTAGACATGTAATAACTAACCCACTGTGTCAGAGAAACAACACCTCCATATCCTGTCAGCACTAGACATGTAATAACTAACCCACTGTGTCAGAGAAACAACACCTCCATATCCTGTCAGCACTAGACATGTAATAACTAACCCACTGTGTCAGAGAAACAACACCTCCATATCCTGTCAGCACTAGACATGTAATAACTAACCCACTGTGTCAGAGAAACAACACCTCCATATCCTGTCAGCACTAGACATGTAATAACTAACCCACTGTGTCAGAGAAACAACACCTCCATATCCTGTCAGCACTAGACATGTAATAACTAACCCACTGTGTCAGAGAAACAACACCTCCATATCCTGTCAGCACTAGACATGTAATAACTAACCCACTGTGTCAGAGAAACAACACCTCCATATCCTGTCAGCACTAGACATGTAATAACTAACCCACTGTGTCAGAGAAACAACACCTCCATATCCTGTTAGCACTAGACATGTAATAACTAACCCACTGTCAGAGAAACAACACCTCCATATCCTGTCAGCACTAGACATGTAATAACTAACCCACTGTGTCAGAGAAACAACACCTCCATATCCTGTCAGCACTAGACATGTAATAACTAACCCACTGTGTCAGAGAAACAACACCTCCATATCCTGTCAGCACTAGACATGTAATAACTAACCCACTGTGTCAGAGAAACAACACCTCCATATCCTGTCAGCACTAGACATGTAATAACTAACCCACTGTGTCAGAGAAACAACACCTCCATATCCTGTCAGCACTAGACATGTAATAACTAACCCACTGTGTCAGAGAAACAACACCTCCATATCCTGTTAGCACTAGACATGTAATAACTAACCCACTGTGTCAGAGAAACAACACCTCCATATCCTGTTAGCACTAGACATGTAATAACTAACCCACTGTGTCAGAGAAACAACACCTCCATATCCTGTCAGCACTAGACATGTAATAACTAACCCACTGTCAGAGAAACAACACCTCCATATCCTGTCAGCACTAGACATGTAATAACTAACCCACTGTGTCAGAGAAACAACACCTCTATATCCTGTCAGCACTAGACATGTAATAACTAACCCACTGTGTCAGATAAACAACACCTCCATATCCTGTCAGCACTAGACATGTAATAACTAACCCACTGTCAGAGAAACAACACCTCCATATCCTGTCAGCACTAGACATGTAATAACTAACCCACTGTGTCAGAGAAACAACACCTCCATATCCTGTCAGCACTAGACATGTAATAACTAACCCACTGTGTCAGAGAAACAACACCTCCATATCCTGTTAGCACTAGACATGTAATAACTAACCCACTGTGTCAGAGAAACAACACCTCCATATCCTGTTAGCACTAGACATGTAATAACTAACCCACTGTGTCAGAGAAACAACACCTCCATATCCTGTTAGCACTAGACATGTAATAACTAACCCACTGTGTCAGAGAAACAACACCTCCATATCCTGTTAGCACTAGACATGTAATAACTAACCCACTGTCAGAGAAACAACACCTCCATATCCTGTCAGCACTAGACATGTAATAACTAACCCACTGTGTCAGAGAAACAACACCTCCATATCCTGTCAGCACTAGACATGTAATAACTAACCCACTGTGTCAGAGAAACAACACCTCCATATCCTGTTAGCACTAGACATGTAATAACTAACCCACTGTGTCAGAGAAACAACACCTCCATATCCTGTCAGCACTAGACATGTAATAACTAACCCACTGTGTCAGAGAAACAACACCTCCATATCCTGTCAGCACTAGACATGTAATAACTAACCCACTGTGTCAGAGAAACAACACCTCCATATCCTGTCAGCACTAGACATGTAATAACTAACCCACTGTGTCAGAGAAACAACACCTCCATATCCTGTCAGCACTAGACATGTAATAACTAACCCACTGTGTCAGAGAAACAACACCTCCATATCCTGTCAGCACTAGACATGTAATAACTAACCCACTGTGTCAGAGAAACAACACCTCCATATCCTGTCAGCACTAGACATGTAATAACTAACCCACTGTGTCAGAGAAACAACACCTCCATATCCTGTCAGCACTAGACATGTAATAACTAACCCACTGTGTCAGAGAAACAACACCTCCATATCCTGTCAGCACTAGACATGTAATAACTAACCCACTGTGTCAGAGAAACAACACCTCCATATCCTGTTAGCACTAGACATGTAATAACTAACCCACTGTCAGAGAAACAACACCTCCATATCCTGTTAGCACTAGACATGTAATAACTAACCCACTGTCAGATAAACAACACCTCTATATCCTGTCAGCACTAGACATGTAATAACTAACCCACTGTGTCAGAGAAACAACACCTCCATATCCTGTCAGCACTAGACATGTAATAACTAACCCACTGTGTCAGAGAAACAACACCTCCATATCCTGTTAGCACTAGACATGTAATAACTAACCCACTGTGTCAGAGAAACAACACCTCCATATCCTGTCAGCACTAGACATGTAATAACTAACCCACTGTGTCAGAGAAACAACACCTCCATATCCTGTTAGCACTAGACATGTAATAACTAACCCACTGTGTCAGAGAAACAACACCTCCATATCCTGTCAGCACTAGACATGTAATAACTAACCCACTGTGTCAGAGAAACAACACCTCCATATCCTGTCAGCACTAGACATGTAATAACTAACCCACTGTGTCAGAGAAACAACACCTCCATATCCTGTTAGCACTAGACATGTAATAACTAACCCACTGTGTCAGAGAAACAACACCTCCATATCCTGTCAGCACTAGACATGTAATAACTAACCCACTGTGTCAGATAAACAACACCTCCATATCCTGTCAGCACTAGACATGTAATAACTAACCCACTGTGTCAGAGAAACAACACCTCCATATCCTGTCAGCACTAGACATGTAATAACTAACCCACTGTCAGAGAAACAACACCTCCATATCCTGTCAGCACTAGACATGTAATAACTAACCCACTGTGTCAGAGAAACAACACCTCCATATCCTGTCAGCACTAGACATGTAATAACTAACCCACTGTGTCAGAGAAACAACACCTCCATATCCTGTTAGCACTAGACATGTAATAACTAACCCACTGTGTCAGAGAAACAACACCTCCATATCCTGTCAGCACTAGACATGTAATAACTAACCCACTGTGTCAGAGAAACAACACCTCCATATCCTGTTAGCACTAGACATGTAATAACTAACCCACTGTGTCAGAGAAACAACACCTCCATATCCTGTCAGCACTAGACATGTAATAACTAACCCACTGTGTCAGAGAAACAACACCTCCATATCCTGTCAGCACTAGACATGTAATAACTAACCCACTGTGTCAGAGAAACAACACCTCCATATCCTGTCAGCACTAGACATGTAATAACTAACCCACTGTGTCAGAGAAACAACACCTCCATATCCTGTCAGCACTAGACATGTAATAACTAACCCACTGTGTCAGAGAAACAACACCTCCATATCCTGTCAGCACTAGACATGTAATAACTAACCCACTGTCAGAGAAACAACACCTCCATATCCTGTCAGCACTAGACATGTAATAACTAACCCACTGTGTCAGAGAAACAACACTTCCATATCCTGTTAGCACTAGACATGTAATAACTAACCCACTGTGTCAGAGAAACAACACCTCCATATCCTGTCAGCACTAGACATGTAATAACTAACCCACTGTGTCAGAGAAACAACACCTCCATATCCTGTCAGCACTAGACATGTAATAACTAACCCACTGTGTCAGAGAAACAACACGGATGCCAGCTCCATATCTTGTTCAAAAGGCAACACACCCATTAATTCCTGTCTACAGCTCCAATGGTGTATAACATAATCTGGGTGTGTTACGTAATCTGCTTTTCAATTTCTTATAGACTGAATTCAACATGAAGGCCTCATTCTATCTTAGATTCTAGGCACGAGGCTCCAATATGTTGTCTTTACTACCATTAATGTGATGACTGTTATTTTATCAAATCAATGAATTATGTTTAATTATTACGTGATTTAGTTAATCATGTAACAATTAACTCATTAGCAGTCTTGGGGCACCACAGGAAAAGTTATTTAACGAGTTACTATCTCCCGACTTAAACTCTAAAGATATAAATATCTCTTACATCAATAACAATCAATTGTTATTACCTCATATCAGTCTTTCTGAATGTCGTTGACTTCAAATTTCCACGAACCATAGTCTAAATGATGATTCAGCGATACACAAATTGGCTTAATTATTTATTTACTAACTAAATAATCACACAGAAATACATAAACACACACTGTATAGGTTGAATTGGTTACTAACATAATCCAATGAAAAGTCCCTAGTGGACTAACCCGAAATGACGGCTTGTTACACAATGAAAAGGGGTGGGGAAAGACAGGGGACACATTGTACATACAGTTGGAAAACTATGCTCATCGGAATGTGAAAACCCTTGCACATGAACGACCGCTCATTTGAAAATAATTGCAATGTATTTTTTTACGCTTGTATGTCTTTGTCGTCTCTGTTGAAATCACCCGGTCCATCTATGGGGAGTCGTTTGACAAAAAGTCTCTGGTTGTGTACGTCTCTGGTTGTCCACCAGAGGTCACAATGTCCTCAGTTGTAGTAGTAGGCTTTCTTTGTTCTGGAAGTGTCTGTTAGAATGGATACATCAGAAATGTACCAATGGTCATTTGCTGAGATCTTCCTCGTGTCTTTGGTCGAGTTTCCTAGACTACGTTACATGCAGAGCTGCAGGCGGTGCATGTCTTAGTCTAGTCTTCTTCTCTGTTGAGTTTGAGGGTCTTACCATTTCATAACATTTAGCTCACGCTGTCGGTCACGCTGGTCTGTATTTAAATTACAACCATTTCAACGTGTAGCCACCGCTCCACGCTTTCTGGTCTTGTAGTTTTAACCATTTGTCAGTCGTGTAGCCACCACTCCACGCTGTCTGGTCTAATGTAAATTTTGTTAGCAGTTCTTTTATGCCCTCGCCTTGGAGGGCGGTTCCATCACATTGCCACAATGGCTGTGCTCACGTGGGCGTGGTTACTGACTTGGCAAACGGCTAAAATCACATTTTATCTTCTCACAAAAAGTTTCATATTTAATCATATAAACTCCACAACATTTAGATGTAAATCTGATAACTGATTATGCATTTGTAGAGTTACTGTTATTTAATTATACCGTCCTTAATAGTATCACAAAACAACAACTGATTTGATATGATTGTTGTTTGAATCCCCACCAACCATTTCACACATTTCTGTTAGAAATATTGTTTCGATGTCCAATCTTTTGATGTTAAAATACTGCAAAGTCTCTCTGTTGTAACACTCAGACATTCCATTATGCATTCTGCAATGGGGCAGTATTTTTCTTTTCAGCATTGTTTTCTTTTAGGTAGATAGGATTCCATCCATCTATTTGTGCTACCTGATAGGTTTTGGGTTGACAGTTTGGATAGCAGCATATTGTGGTTCACTAGTACTTAGTCTTATAGTACTGTCTACCTCTACAGTACTGTCTACCTCTACAGTACTGTCTACCTCTACAGTACTGTCTACCTCTACAGTACTGTCTACCTCTACAGTACTGTCTACCTCTACAGTACTGTCTACCTCTACAGTACTGTCTACTTTAGGTTAATATTCCTACCTCGCTGTCTTGGTCCATAGACGTACAGTAATGCCAGCGGAACCTTGAAGTTCCTGGTTCTGGTATTGGACAACGGGCATATCATCCCCAGGACAAACCTCTGGCATTAGCGACACCAGACAGAGGAATCAACCGTCCTGACACACTGACCCTCCTTACTTCCTGTCTATCTCAGAGTACAACACTCCATAATGAGCTCTGATTATATTGGTAATACATTGTAGTAGCAGATAGGGCTGGGCGATATGGACAAAATATAATATTACAATATATTTCATATTTTTGACGTTTTTTTAATGTTTTTGAATAATCAAAGTTCTAAATTTGCTTTATGGATTGTGCATAACCCTTGGGTGGCAACGGATTGTTGTGGGTTAGGGTTATGCTTTGTTTATGCTGTGTAATGAAACTCCAACCAACTGATAGTTTCATTACACAGCATAAATCAACCAATTGGTTGTAGTTTCATTGAACAGCATAAAACAACCAGTTGGTTGTAGTTTCATTGAACAGCATAAATCAACCAGTTGGTTGTAGTTTCATTGAACAGCATAAAACAACCAGTTGGTTGTAGTTTCATTGAACAGCATAAATCAACCAGTTGGTTGTAGTTTCATTGAACAGCATAAAACAACCAGTTGGTTGTAGTTTCATTGAACAGCATAAATCAACCAGTTGGTTGTAGTTTCATTGAACAGCATAAATCAACCAGAAGTTGGTTGTAGTTTCATTGAACAGCATAAATCAACCAGAAGTTGGTTGTAGTTTCATTGAACAGCATAAATCAACCAGAAGTTGGTTGTAGTTTCATTGAACAGCATAAATCAACCAGAAGTTGGTTGTAGTTTCATTGAACAGCATAAAACAACCAGTTGGTTGTAGTTTCATTGAACAGCATAAATCAACCAGTTGGTTGTAGTTTCATTGAACAGCATAAATCAACCAGAAGTTGGTTGTAGTTTCATTGAACAGCATAAATCAACCAGAAGTTGGTTACTCCACTGCCATGTAGGGCAGCACGATATGGGTAAAAGATCTTGGCCTTATTTTGAACCAAATATTGCAATTTGACTTGCAATTTTCATCAAAACACTTGGGTGAACTGTTGGAATCATGGAAATAGAATAATTATTTAAATATGTATATAGTTAGAATGTAATAGTGGGCACTTTGTATACGGTGTTTGATGGTTCTCACCTTAGATTTTGTAGCAAAGAATTAGTAGCCGTGTCAGTTCCTGGAACCATAACCACAGAGAGGGGCGCGGCCCGATGCAGCCCTATTAGTAATCTAACTCTAAACACGCCTCCCTGCCTTTTTCATTCGTTGTCTTGATTAATTCAAAAGATTAGAAATCGCTTTACAAAAACTGTGATACAGTGCATACGGAAAGTATTCAGACCCCTTGACTTTTTCCACATTTTGTTACTTTACAGCCTTATTCTAAAATAGATTCAATCGTTTTTTCCCCTAATCAATCTACACACTACACCATAATGACAAAGCAAAAACAGTTTTTTAGCAATTTTTTCAAAATGAAAAAATTCATAATCTGAAATCATATCTACATAAGTATTCAGACCCTTTACTCAGTACTTTGTTGATGCACCTTTGGCAGTGATTACAACCTCCAGTCTTTTTGGGTATGACGCTACAAGCCAAGCTTGACGCTACAAGCTTGGCTTACAAGCACACACCACCACCACACACACACATCCCCCCACACACACACCATCATATTACAGACTGTGGACCTATATTGTCCCTAAATGGCTTTTCATAGAACCGTTTTCTTCCAGCACAAAGAGGACACGGGAAACATGTTGGTAATAGCATGGTGGAGTGGAGGACGATGTGACCTTTGGGTTGCTGTGACAATTGTCTCTGACTTGCTTCGGGCTAGAGGGCCCCGACAGAGATCATTGCGGTGCAGTCAGCATGTTTCATGCTGCGGGCAAGAGTGGGTGGTCAGACAACTTTGGGATGAGAATATTTGGAAACGGTCCTCTTTCTGCTTTGTATGCATTAGCCTTACCTATTGTATTGAAGTAACATCTTACCTATTGTATTGAAATAACATCTTACCTATTGTATTCAATTAATTGTCTCTCCTATTGTATTCAATTAATCGTCTTACCTATTGTATTCAATTAATTATCTTTGTCACATTCACACACTCGCAGCATTCGCAGCTTCAAGTTAAAGGTTAACCATCCGAGTGATGTTCTATCGATTCACTGGGTCATTTCATGTTTTCCTGTGTATCTGAGTTCAAGCAGGCAGAAATCCGGCTGGCATGACGTATCACTGTGACAGTCTCTCTCAATACACTGGAAGTTCATAGGAATATGACGTTTAGATGGTTAAAATGTCTATCATACATGTCAGATTTCAGTACTGGACGATGTCATAACTTGGGAGGATGTCTTCTCTAGAATGAGCCATTGATCATATTTTTGCGATATTCCTACCTGGAGAAATGTGTAAATGAACGGAGGGTCTATCACTTTTTAGTCCAGGGTGCATTGCCTGGCACCGTTGCCAGAGATGTTATAGAAAGAAGATAGGAGTCCACAGAATGAAGGAACGTATAATGCCCCACCCAGCAGACTGTCGACCAATCACATTCACGTTGTCATGCCGCGTCACGAGGTTGCTAAGCTAATTGTCACAAATCACGTGCTCACAATATATTGTTCTCACATATTAGTGTTATTGAACGGAGCGTCTCTCGGGGGACCTGAGTCCTAGGACCATGCCTCAGGACTACCTGGCCTGATGACTCCTGGCTGTCCCCAGTCCACCTGGTCATGCTGCTGTTCCAGTTTCAACTGTTCTGCCTGCGGCTGTGGAACCCTGACCTGTTCACTGGACGTGCTACCTGTCCCAGACCTGCTGTTTTCAACTCTCTCTCTCTCTACCGCACCTGCTGTCTCTAACTCTGAATGATCGGCTATGAAAAGCCAACTGACATTTACTCCTGAGGTGCTGACCTGTTGCACCCTCTACAACCACTGTCATTATTATTATTTGACCATGCTGGTCATCTATGAACATTTGAACATCTTGGCCATGTTCTGTTATAATCTCCACCCGGCACAGCCAGAAGAGGACTGGCCACCCCTCATAGCCTGGTTCCTCTCTAGGTTTCTTCCTAGGTTCCTGCCTTTCTAGGGAGTTTTTCCTAGCCACTGTGCTTCTACATCTGCATTGCTTGCTGTTTGAGGTTTTAGGCTGGGTTTCTGTACAGCACTTTGTGTCATCAGCTGATGTATAAAGGGCTTTATAAATAAATTAGATTTTTTAACACTGAATTAAATGAATGAATGGTTTTGGGTGGATTTTTCCTTTTAAGTAGCCTACCTCCTCTCCTAGTTGGACGTGCCAGATCATGTGTGTCTAGTATATGTGTGGTCTCAATGAAATAGAGTAGGCTATAGCCTACGCATGGGCAGAGAAACACGGGGCAGCTATCTTTCCAAGGAAATGGACTTCCTAAATATGATTAGGCTATGGTTTACTACATTACCTGATTAGGCTATGGTTTACTACATTACCTGATTAGGCTATGGTTTACTACATTACCTGATTAGGCTATGGTTTACTACATTACCTGATTAGGCTATGGTTTACTACATTACCTGATTAGGCTATGGTTTACTACATTACCTGATTAGGCTATGGTTTACTACATTACCTGGAGATAAATATTGATTAGGCTATGGTTTACTACATTACCTGGAGATAAATATTGATTAGGCTATGGTTTACTACATTACCTGGAGATAAATATTGATCACCATATTTGTCTCCATCTGAAAATCGTCCCACTCCTAAAAGATAAAATAGCTCAAGAGAAAGCACAAGTCTCTCCAACTCGGCTCTCTTCAAACTGTGTATCCTATTTTCTGATATAGCCTAGTAATCAAATCAAAGGTATTTATAAAGCCCTTCTTACATCTGCTGATATCTCAAAGTGCTGTACAGAAACCCAGCCTAAAACCCCAAACAGCAAGAAATGCAGGTGTAGAAGCACTGTGGCTAGGAAAAACTCCCTAAAAAGTCCCAAACCAAGGAAGAAACCTAGAGAGGAACCAGGCTATGAGGGGTGGCCAGTCCTCTTCTGGCTGTGCCGGGTGGAGATTATAACAGAACATGGCCAAGATGTTCAAATGTTCATAGATGACCAGCAGGGTCAAATATTAATAATCACAGTAGTTGTCGAGGGTGCAACAGGTCAGCACCTCAGGAGTAAATGTCAGTTGGCTTTTCATAGCCGATCATTAAGAGTATCTCTACCGCTCCTGCTGTCTCTAGAGAGTTGAAAACAGCAGGTCTGGGACAGGTAGCACGTCCGGTGAACAGGTCAGGGTTCCATAGCCGCAGGTAGAACAGTTGAAACTGGAACAGCAGCACGGCCAAGTGGACTGGGGACAGCAAGGAGTCATCAGGCCAGGTAGTCCTGAGGCATGGTCCTAGGGCTCAGCCCCCACACCACTAGAGGGATATCTTCAACCACCATCTTACTATCCTGAGACAAGGCAGAGTATAGCCCACAAAGATCTCCCCCACGGCACAACCCAAGGGGGGGCGCCAACCCAGACAGGAAGATCACGTCGGTGACTCAACCCACTCAAGTGACACACCCCTCCTAGGGACGGCATGGAAGAGCACCAGTAAGCCAGTGACTCAGCCTCTGTAATAGGGTTAGAGGCAGAGAATCCCAGTAATACAGATAGCCTAATATAATGGGCCACCTGAGAATCTCTGGTAATTTAACCTATTTCTGAAGTTATTTTTGCACATTTTGATATTGCCTATAGTGTGCAAAATTGCTGGAACCATGGCTGGTAGGCGAGCTGCATCACATACGCCTAAAATAACATTGCATGACTGTGGTTGGGTTGGGACCATTTCCTGCAGGTGGAAATAGAACAGAAAGCCAGCAGGAGCGGTATAAACAGCTGCAGGTGTGGCAGAACTCTACCTTGGACTAGTAATCATAGCCCTGCTCTAATAACAGATTCACATTATCTGTGTGAGTGAGACATCAGGACTCCTAGCTGGTCATCCTGGATGTTGACTTGGACATCGTCGTGGTGATTAGAAGTGATGTTTGACTTTTTATTGTATGTGTTTTGTCTCATACAGATATAATGGCGAGTGGGAGATGGGGAAGGAAGCTCTGGAAGACATCCTCTACAGAGCTCAGCTGGAACTCTACTCTCAGCCCCTACTGGTAAGACCTAACCCATGGGCCTATAAACTCAGCCCTTACTGGTAAGACCTAACCCATGGGCCTATAAACTCAGCCCTTACTGGTAAGACCTAACCCATGGGCCTATAAACTCAGCCCTTACTGGTAAGACCTAATCCATGGGCCTATAAACTCAGCCCTTACTGGTAAGACCTAACCCATGGGCCTATAAACTCAGCCCTTACTGGTAAGACCTAACCCATGGGCCTATAAACTCAGCCCTTACTGGTAAGACCTAACCCATGGGCCTATAAACTCAGCCCTTACTGGTAAGACCTAACCCATGGGCCTATAAACCCAGGGTCCCATTTCCGTAGTCCTGTACCAGGGTCCCATTTCCGTAGTCCTGTACCAGGGTCCCATTTCCGGAGTCCTGTACCAGGGTCCCATTTCCGTAGTCCTGTACCAGGGTCCCATTTCCGAAGTCCTGTACCAGGGTCCCATTTCAGGAGTCCTGTACCAGGGTCCCATTTCCGGAGTCCTGTACCAGGGTCCCATTTCCGGAGTCCTGTACAACCATAGAGCTAAGACTGTTCCATCAGAAACTCTATCTATTAGTCTAGTGACCTCAAACCTCTATTCCCCTTGCCAGCGGGGTAACGCTATGAGCAGTTTCCTGCCAGACATTGGGTTTGGGGTTAAGGTTAGTTAGGGTTAGCATTAGGGTTTGGTTGACCAGTCCATTTGACCTCTGACCTGTGCTTCTGCTAGCTGGGTAACGCTATGAAGAGTTCCCTGCCAGACAACGCTCCAGACGAGACGCGAGGCAGGAAGGTCCTTCAGGTGGAGGTCACGCCAACCGTCAGTCGCATCTCCCGCTCCGCCATCACTGCCGCATCCATCAGACGACACCGCTGGAAGAGGGAGGGTAAGAGACAGCAACACTTACTGTACACACAGCAACACTTACTGTACACACAGCAACACTTACTGTACACACAGCAACACTTACTGTACACACAGCAACACTTACTGTACACACAGCAACACTTACTGTACACACAGCAACCCTGGAAGAGAGAGGGTTAGAGACAGCAACACTGTTGTCAGATGTCATTTATAACCCACTCGTCACCAGTGGAGTGTACAGTGTGTTCAGATGTCATTTATAACCCACTCGTCACCAGTGGAGTGTACAGTGTGTTCAGATGTCATTTATAACCCACTCGTCACCAGTGGAGTGTACAGTGTGTTCAGATGTCATTTATAACCCACTCGTCACCAGTGGAGTGTACAGTGTGTGGTCAGATGTCATGGTTGATTGCCTGACCATGATAAGTGCTGTACCATGTAGGCTGCTGATGGGCGTGGCTGTTAAGAGCATCTCATCCTGTGTTACACCCCAGATTGTTTTGACTACACAAACGAAGCAGAGCTCAGTGTCACCATCACTCCTAGCCACACCTCCTGGGATCCAGCGGCCAATCGAGAGCGAGGAGGGCGGGGCTACAACATCATCCCCCCCATCACATTGGAGTGTAGGCAGGAACGGGAGGAGTCACAGAGCAGTGAGGGTTCCGTCCCATTGGTTACCTCTCCACCTCCCCAGAGTTCACAAACTCCTCCAGCCCTTGTTCAGATACTTACATTGCTACCTCTAAGTTCCTGTTTTCCAATCCATTCACCAACCACGTCATTTCTACACTGCCCTACAAAGTGCTGTAACTACGTAACAACATTACTGACTTTAGTCGTTTTCTGATTCTTCATGATTTATTCTGAACGACTGGCTTGTTCTTGTGTCAGGAAACCAAATACCACATTAATCAGATAATATGCCTTGCCATTACAACAGATCAAACATATTGACCAAATTCAGAGTTACTGCACTTTGCCTTTTTTGGGCAGTATTGTCCTCTGTGCTGTATAGCAGTCCAGAGAGAGGAAGGAAGACTTCTGGGCTGAAGGATAGGTGGACAGGATCATAGCATGGTGCTCCTACCTATGACCCCTGACCTACAACCTTACCATGACCCCATGCTTCCTGCTTAGAGCACCGCCTATCGTCAATACTGAGCATGCTCATCTGTTTCATTCAGAAACTTCAGGATGTTTAGAAAAATGTCCTAACCTCTGGTGCTTGGTTCTGGTTCTCACCTGGAATGACTCGTATTGTTTTAGACCCAGTTGTTATGTCACTGTGGTATGTCTCTGCAGCTCCATGTGGTGTCTTTCATTACAGGAAACATTTGGGCCAGCAGCACCCAGCTGTACCTGTAAACTGGAAGTGTTGTCCATTTAGTTGTGTAGTGCAGCTGTATAGATGTGTAGAGTTACAGCTGTATTCATGTATCTAAAGTAGTGCAGCTGTATAGATGTGTAGAGTTACAGCTGTATTCATGTATCTAAAGTAGTGCAGCTGTATAGATGTGTAGAGTTACAGCTGTATTCATGTATCTAAAGTAGTGCAGCTGTATAGATGTGTAGAGTTACAGCTGTATTCATGTATCTAAAGTAGTGCAGCTGTATAGATGTGTTGAGTTACAGCTGTATAGATGTGTAGAGTTACAGCTGTATAGATGCCATATGCCAGCCAGCCAGCCACAGAGGTCCCTGTAAGCCATATGCCTGCCGGCCAGCCACAGTGGTCCCTGTAAGCCATATGCCTGCCGGCCAGCCACAGAGGTCCCTGTAAGCCATATGCCAGCCACAGAGGTCCCTGTAAGCCATATGCCTGCCAGCCACAGAGGTCCCTGTAAGCCATATGCCTGCCAGCCACAGAGGTCCCTGTAAGCCATATGCCTGCCAGCCACAGAGGTCCCTGTAAGCCATATGCCTGCCAGCCACAGAGGTCCCTGTAAGCCATATGCCTGCCGGCCAGCCACAGAGGCCTCTGTAAGCCATATGCCTGCCGGCCAGCCACAGAGGCCTCTGTAAGCCATATGCCTGCCGGCCAGCCACAGAGGTCCCTGTAAGCCATATGCCTGCCGGCCAGCCACAGAGGTCCCTGTAAGCCATATGCCTGCCGGCCAGCCACAGAGGTCCCTGTAAGCCATATGCCTGCCGGCCAGCCACAGAGGTCCCTGTAAGCCATATGCCTGCCGGCCAGCCACAGAGGTCCCTGTAAGCCATATGCCTGCCGGCCAGCCACAGAGGTCCCTGTAAGCCATATGCCTGCCGGCCAGCCACAGAGGTCCCTGTAAGCCATATGCCTGCCGGCCAGCCACAGAGGTCCCTGTAAGCCATATGCCTGCCGGCCAGCCACAGAGGTCCCTGTAAGCCATATGCCTGCCGGCCAGCCACAGAGGTCCCTGTAAGCCATATGCCTGCCGGCCAGCCACAGAGGTCCCTGTAAGCCATATGCCAGCCAGCCAGCCACAGAGGTCCCTGTAAGCCATATGCCAGCCACAGATGCCTCTGTAAGCCATTTGCCAGCCACAGAGGCCTCTGTAAGCCATTTGCCAGCCACAGAGGCCTCTGTAAGCCATTTGCCAGCCACAGAGGCCTATGTAAGCCATTTGCCAGCCACAGAGGCTTTTGTAAGCCATTTGCCAGCCACAGAGGCCTCTGTAAGCCATTTGCCAGCCACAGAGGCCTCTGTAAGCCATTTGCCAGCCACAGAGGCCTCTGTAAGCCATTTGCCAGTTAGCAACAGAGCCCTCTGTAAGCCATATGCCAGTTAGCAACAGAGCCCTCTGTAAGCCATATGCCAGTTAGCAACAGAGCCCTCTGTAAGCCATATGCCAGTTAGCAACAGAGCCCTCTGTAAGCCATATGCCAGTTAGCAACAGAGCCCTCTGTAAGCCATATGCCAGTTAGCAACAGAGCCCTCTGTAAGCCATATGCCAGTTAGCAACAGAGCCCTCTGTAAGCCATATGCCAGTCAGCCACAGAGCCCTCTGAAAGCCATATTTACATTTACATTTAAGTCATTTAGCAGACGCTCTTATCCAGAGCGACTTACAAATTGGTGCATTCACCTTATGATATCCAGTGGAACAACCACTTTACAATCTAACTCTCTTAAGGGGGGGGTTAGAAGGATTACTTTATCCTATCCTAGGTATTCCTTAAAGAGGTGGGGTTTCAGGTGTCTCCGCCATATCAAAATCAAATCAAATGTATTTATATATCAGCTGATATCTCAAAGTGCTGTACAGAAACCCAGCCTAAAACCCCAAACAGCAAGCAATGCAGGTGTAGAAGCACAGTGGCTAGGAAAAACTCCCTAGAAAGGCCAAAACCTAGGAAGAAACCTAGAGAGGAACCAGGCTATGAGGGGTGGCCAGTCCTCTTCTGGCTGTGCCGGGTGGAGATTATAACAGAACATGGCCAAGATGTTCAAATGTTCATAAATGACCAGCAGGGTCAAATAATAATAATCACAGTAGTTGTCGAGGGTGCAGCAAGTCAGCACCTCAGGAGTAAATGTCAGTTGGCTTTTCATAGCCGATCATTAAGAGTATCTCTACCGCTCCTGCTGTCTCTAGAGAGTTGAAAACAGCAGGTCTGGGACAGGTAGCACGTCCGGTGAACAGGTCAGGGTTCCATAGCCGCAGGCAGAACAGTTGAAACTGGAGCAGCAGCACGGCCAGGTGGACTGGGGACAGCAAGGAGTCATCATGCCAGGTAGTCCTGAGGCATGGTCCTAGGGCTCAGGTCCTCCGAGAGAGAGAAAGAAAGAGAGAATTAGAGAGCGCATACTGGCTGTGCCGGCCAGCCACAAAGTCCTTTGTAAGCCATTTGCCAGCCACAGAGCCCTCTTTAAGCCATTTGCCAGCGACAGAGCCCTCTTTAAGCCATTTGCCAGCCACAGAGCCCTCTGTAAGCCATTTGCCAGCCACAGAGCCCTCTGTAAGCCATTTGCCAGCCACAGAGCCCTCTGTAAGCCATTTGCCAGCCACAGAGCCCTCTGTAAGCCATTTGCCAGCCACAGAGCCCTCTGTAAGCCATTTGCCAGCCACAGAGCCCTCTTTAAGCCATTTGCCAGCCAAAGAGCCCTCTGTAAGCCATTTGCCAGCCACAGAGCCCTCTGTATAGCCATTTGCCAGCCACAGAGCCCTCTGTATAGCCATTTGCCAGCCACAGAGCCCTCTGTAAGCCATTTGCCAGCCACAGAGCCCTCTGTAAGCCATTTGCCAGCCACAGAGCCCTCTGTATAGCCATTTGCCAGCCACAGAACCCTCTGTAAGCCATATGCCAGCCACAGAGCCCTCTGTAAGCCATCCAGTTGTGGTTTGACAGGTCTTTTAAAAGAGCTAAGGGTTGAAACACGATGTGCAACAGAAGAGCGTGTTGCTCGTGTTCTTGTCATGTGCATGTCCTCCTCTCTTCTTCTGTTTTCTCTCTTCCTCTTCTCTCTTTGGAGGACAGATTGGATATGGTCTATAGTGTCTCCATTCATCCACCTGTGGCTGATCTGTTTATGTTATTGATGGATAATTCAGATATGCTGTACCTCAATATAGTCAACCTGCATAGACTGTAGTCTCCACTGTGACACCTTATAGCGTTTTTCTAGTGGAGACAAAATGTCTGTTCTAGGGTTGCAAAATTCCTGTCACTTTCCCCAAATCCCCTGCTTTTCCAGATGTCCTGGTTTGAGGATTCCGGGAATATTTTTGCTGGAATTTATGGAAAACCTGGGAATTTTGGGGGAAATTTACTGGAATTTTGCAACTCTGGTCTGTTCCCTCCAGTTCAACCTGCTTCACCGGTCTCTGTCTCTATCACTTAATTCGCTCATCCTGTTTTCTGTCTGTTTTTAATCACTTTATTTTCTCAACCTGTTTTCTGTCTGTTTTTAATCACTTTATTTTCTCAACCTGTTTTCTGTCTGTCTCTCCAGATGCTGATGGGATGAGTGTAGGTGAGGAGTCATTCAACCTCAACGACCCAGACGAGGGTTTCTCCTCAGGGGCTTCCAACAGCAGTCAGCCCAGCGCCACCAAGCCTGTGGGCCCCGGGCCCCGGGGGGGCAGTCAGAAGAGCAGCAGCGTCAAGAAGACAGTCACTGCCAGACTGTCCCGAGAGAGAGAGCGGGAGCTGATGCATAGGGAGAAGGAGATGGAGAAGATGAAAGACCAGGAGAGAGTGAGGGAGAAGGAGAGAGAGCTGGAGAGATGGAGGGAGAAGGAGAGGCAGAGAGAGAGGGTGGCGGAGAGTCGCAGGGAGCTGTTCTCCGCCGTGGTGGCCACTCCCACAGCAGCTCTGAGACGACGTCAGCAAACACAGACCCCTTCCCCTGCTCCTCCCCCCGTCACCATGGACACCATCGACATCGAGCTCAGCCCAATCAAGAAGCAGCAATCCTTCCCTGGCCCCTGCCCCAGCCCCTCCCCCGGCACACTGGTCCGAACAGCCAGCTCCACCTCCTCCAAGTCATTGTATGAAGGTGTGAACATGAACCTGAACGGCAGCATTAGCAGCCTGGGGGGGGCTCTGGGAGGTTCTGGGGGGCTGGAGGGGGCTCTGGGAGGGCTGGCTGCCAGCGTGGGGGGAGGAGGGACCCACCGCTACTCCACCATCAGCCTGCAGGAGGACGTGCTGGCCCGGCCTGAGGAGAACCAGGAGCTACTCTCCTCGGGAGCGCCCCTCACCAAGCAGTCCCGCTCCCCCAGCTTCAACATGCAGATCATATCACAGGTGTAGCCTAGCCTGGTGGGTTGGCGGGGGGGCCAGGCAGGGCGGGACCTGGTGGGGAGGTAGACGCGCGCACACACATATAGACACACACAAATTAATACATACATATATATATACACGTGTGTGTGTGTGTGTGTGTGTGTGTGTATGTATGTATGCATGTATGTATATGTATATATATACACACATCTCACACCCAGCAGTCTCTCTGTTTCCTATTGTTCCGACTGGAACCGCACCTCCTGTATGGCTGAACCCCTCCTCCTGTATGGCTGAACCCCTCCTCCTGTATGGCTGAACCCCTCCTCCTGTATGGCTGAACCCCTCCTCCTGTATGGCTGAACCCCTCCTGTATGGCTGAACCCCTCCTCCTGTATGGCTGAACCCTACCTCCTGTATGGCTGAACCCCTCCTCCTGTATGGCTGAACCCTACCTCCTCCTGTATGGCTGAACCCCTCCTCCTGTATGGCTGAACCCCACCTCCTGTATGGCTGAACCCTACCTCCTCCTGTATGGCTGAACCCCACCTCCTCCTGTATGGCTGAACCCCACCTCCTGTATGGCTGAACCCTATCTCCTCCTGTATGGCTGAACCCTACCTCCTCCTGTATGGCTGAACCCCACCTCCTCCTGTATGGCTGAACCCTACCTCCTCCTGTATGGCTGAACCCCGCCTCCTGTATGGCTGAACCCCACCTCCTCCTGTATGGCTGAACCCACCTCCTGTATGGCTGAACCCACCTCCTGTATGGCTGAACCCCGCCTCCTGTATGGCTGAACCCCACCTCCTGTATGGCTGAACCCCACCTCCTGTATGGCTGAACCCCACCTCCTGTATGGCTGAACCCCGCCTCCTGTATGGCTGAACCCCGCCTCCTGTATGGCTGAACCCCTCCTCCTGTATGGCTGAACCCCACCTCCTGTATGGCTGAACCCCACCTCCTGTATGGCTGAACCCCACCTCCTGTATGGCTGTGGTGGACGTGCAACTGAGAATGGGAGTGTATAGTCATCTGACCAGACTTCCACTACCTAGAGTTAGGGTTCTGTCCTACTGCTATCCTGGGTCTGTCTCCCTGAAGAAACACACCATTCCACCTCTGACAGGCAGAGCCACAGGAACACACCATTCCACCTCTGACAGGCAGAGCCACAGGAACACACCATTCCACCTCTGACAGGCAGAGCCACAGGAACACACCATTCCACCTCTGACAGACAGAGCCACAGGAACACACCATTCCACCTCTGACAGACAGAGCCACAGGAACACACCATTCCACCTCTGACAGACAGAGCCACAGGAACACACCATTCCACCTCTGACAGACAGAGCCACAGGAACACACCATTCCACCTCTGACAGGCAGAGCCACAGGAACACACCATTCCACCTCTGACAGACAGAGCCACAGGAA
The DNA here is from genome assembly GCF_045679555.1 of Salvelinus alpinus. Classification (NCBI taxonomy): domain Eukaryota; kingdom Metazoa; phylum Chordata; class Actinopteri; order Salmoniformes; family Salmonidae; genus Salvelinus; species Salvelinus alpinus. The sequence continues at coordinate 3,252,938 of NC_092105.1, read as the reverse complement.
CACACCATTCCACCTCTGACAGGCAGAGCCACAGGAACACACCATTCCACCTCTGACAGACAGAGCCACAGGAACACACCATTCCACCTCTGACAGACAGAGCCACAGGAACACACCATTAGACAGATGTAGGACAACACACCATTAGACAGCAGTAGGACAACACACCATTAGACAGCAGCAGGGCAACACACCATTAGACAGCAGCAGGGCAACACCATTAGACAGCAGTAGGACAACACACCATTAGACAGCAGCAGGGCAACACCCCATTAGACAGCAGCAGGGCAACACCATTAGACAGCAGCAGGGCAACACCATTAGACAGCAGCAGGGCAACACACCATTAGACAGCAGCAGGACAACACACCATTAGACAGCAGCAGGACAACACACCATTAGACAGCAGCAGGGCAACACACCATTATACAGCAGTAGGACAACACACCATTGGACAGCAGCAGGACAACACACCATTAGACAGCAGTAGGACAACACACCATTAGACAGCAGCAGGACAACACACCATTAGACAGCAGCAGGGTAACACACCATTGGACAGCAGCAGGGCAACACACCATTAGACAGCAGCAGGACAACACACCATTAGACAGCAGCAGGACAACACACCATTAGACAGCAGCAGGACAACACACCATCAGACAGCAGCAGAGCAACACACCATTAGACAGCAGCAGGACAACACACCATTAGACAGCAGCAGGACAACACACCATTAGACAGCAGCAGGACAACACACCATTAGACAGCAGCAGGACAACACACCATTAGACAGCAGCAGGGCAACACACCATTATACAGCAGTAGGACAACACGCCATTAGACAGCAGCAGGACAACACACCATTATACAGCAGTAGGACAACACACCATTAGATAGCAGCAGGGCAACACACCATTAGACAGCAGTAGGACAACACACCATTAGACAGCAGCAGGGCAACACACCATTAGACAGCAGCAGGGCAACACACCATTATACAGCAGTAGGACAACACACCATTAGATAGCAGCAGGGCAACACACCATTAGACAGCAGCAGGACAACACACCATTGGACAGCAGCAGGGCAATATACTGTCATTGCTGTAATAGCTTGTGGTCTAATTGAACATTTCAGAGATGAATTTAATGACTGAAGCCGTAGCAGGCCGTGTTGTATAGAATCAGCAATAATAACAGACTAGCTACCATTTGTTGTTGTTCATCTATAGACTGGAACCCTGTAGTGTTTCAGCTATAGACTGGAACCCTGTAGTGTCTCATCTATAGACTGGAACCCTGTAGTGTCTCATCTATAGACTGAAACCCTGTAGTGTCTCATCTATAGACTGGAACCCTGTAGTGTCTCAGCTATAGACTGGGACCCTGTAGTGTCTCAGCTATAGACTGGGACCCTGTAGTGTCTCATCTATAGACTGGAACCCTGTAGTGTCTCATCTATAGACTGGAACCCTGTAGTGTCTCATCTATAGACTGGGACCCTGTAGTGTCTCATCTATAGACTGGGACCCTGTAGTGTCTCATTTATAGACTGGGACCCTGTAGTGTCTCATCTATAGACTGGGACCCTGTAGTGTCTCATCTATAGACTGGGACCCTGTAGTGTCTCATCTATAGACTGGGACCCTGTAGTGTCTCATCTATAGACTGGAACCCTGTAGTGTCTCATCTATAGACTGGAACCCTGTAGTGTCTCATCTATAGACTGGAACCCTGTAGTGTCTCATCTATAGACTGGGACCCTGTAGTGTCTCATCTATAGACTGGAACCCTGTAGTGTCTCATCTATAGACTGGAACCCTGTAGTGTCTCATCTATAGACTGGGACCCTGTAGTGTCTCATCTATAGACTGGAACCCTGTAGTGTCTCATCTATAGACTGGGACCCTGTAGTGTCTCATCTATAGACTGGAACCCTGTAGTGTCTCATCTATAGACTGGAACCCTGTAGTGTCTCATCTATAGACTGGAACCCTGTAGTGTCTCATCTATAGACTGGGACCCTGTAGTGTCTCATCTATAGACTGGGACCCTGTAGTGTCTCATCTATAGACTGGGACCCTGTAGTGTCTCAGCTATAGACTGGAACCCTGTAGTGTCTCAGCTATAGACTGGGACCCTGTAGTGTCTCATCTATAGACTGGGACCCTGTAGTGTCTCATCTATAGACTGGGACCCTGTAGTGTCTCATCTATAGACTGGGACCCTGTAGTGTCTCATTTATAGACTGGGACCCTGTAGTGTCTCAGCTATAGACTGGAACCCTGTAGTATCTCATCTATAGACTGGGACCCTGTAGTGTCTCAGCTATAGACTGGGACCCTGTAGTGTCTCATCTATAGACTGGGACCCTGTAGTGTCTCCAAACCTCTTCATCTATTGGTGATGTGCAATCTGTTCTCTACTGACTCTTGTTTTTTTTGTTTTTATGGAGAACATCTGGGTCTATGGTTGGAGAATGCTGGGTGGCTCAGTTGGTAGAGCATGGCGCTTGTCACGCCGGAGTTGAGTTTAATTTCCCACGGGGGACCAGTTCAAAAATGCATGCACTCATTAGTGCTCTAGATCAGAGAGTCGGCTAAATGACTCACTACTGTAGTGGCTCTGGATCAGAGAGTCTGCTAAATGACTCACTACTGTAGTGGCTCTGGATCAGAGAGTCGGCTAAATGACTCCCTACTGTAGTGTCTCTGGATCAGAGAGTCTATTAACTGACTCACTACTGTAGTGGCTCTGGATCAGAGAGTCTGCTAAATGACTCACTACTGTAGTGGCTCTAGATCAGAGAGTCTATTATCTGACTCACTACTGTAGTGGCTCTGGATCAGAGAGTCTGCTAAATGACTAACATGGAAATGTGATAATCACAACTCAAAGACAGTCGCTGTGTGAATGTTTTCTTTCTTCAATTACCATGATTTTAGAGCCAAAAAGAAAATCAGACCAAAACTTGATTCTCTAGGTTTTAGTCCATAAACCTTGATATATGTTTTTATCATTTATACAGAAGATATATACAGTACAAGTCAAATGTTTAGGACACACCTACTCATTCAAGGGTTTTTCTTTATTTCTACTATTTTCTACATTGTAGAATATTAGTGAAGACATCAAAACTATGAAATAACACATATGGAATCATGTAGTAACCAAAAAAAGTGTGAAACAAATCAAAATATATTTTAGATTCTTCAAAGTAGCCACCCTTGATGACAGCTTTGCAGGCTCTTGGCATTCTCTCAACCAGCTTCACCTGGAATGCTTTTTCAACAGTCTTGAAGAAGTTCCCACATATGCTGAGCACTTGTTGGCTGCTTTTCCTTCACTTTGCAGTCCAATCCATCCCAAACCATCTCAATTGGGTTGAGATCTGTAAAACATTTATTTGGGTTGCAATTTCTGAGGCTGGTAACTCTAATGAACTTATCCTCTGCAGCAGAGGTAACTCTGGGTCTTCCTTTCCTCTGGTGGTCCTCATGAGAGCCAGTTTCATCATAGCGCTTGATGGTTTTTGCGACTGCACTTGAAGAAACTTTCAAAGATCTTGACTGACCTTCATTTCTTAAAGTAATGATGGGCTGTCGTTTCTCTTTGCTTATTTGAGCTGTTCTTGCCATAATATGGACTTGGTCTTTTACCAAATAGGGTTATCTTCTATATACCATTCCTTCCTTGTCACAACACAACTTATTGGCTCAAATGCATTAAGCAGGAAAGAAATTCCACAAATAAATTTTTAACAAGGTACACCTGTTAATTGAAAAGCATTCCAGGTGACTACCTCATGAAGCTGGTTAAGGGAATGCCAAGAGTGTGCAAAGCTGTCTTCAAGGCAAAGGGTGGCTACTTAGAAGAATCTAAAATATATTTTGATTTGGTTACTACATGATTCCATATGTGTTATTTTATAGTTTTGATGTCTTAATTATTACTCTACAATGTAGAAAATAGTAAAAATAAAGAAAAACCCTTGAATGAGTAGGTGTGTCCAAACTTTTGAATGGTACTGTATATTATTTGGATTTCTGTGATTTAAGTTAATCATTTTCAAACTATTGATATGGTTGTTTAATCAAAGAAAATTGAATTTCCTGTTAATTTTGTCTTGTGATGCTGTATTGAAAAACAGACTTTCAAAGTAGAGGACAAGAACGTGAGGATGTTTGCTGATGTGCAGCTACAGAAACAGAACCTCTTAACTGGCCTCACAGGAAACAGGACCAATAGAAACAGAACCTCTTAACTGGCCTCACAGGAAACAGGACCAATAGAAACAGAACCTCTTAACTGGCCTCACAGGAAACAGGACCAATAGAAACAGAACCTCTTAACTGGCCTCACAGGAAACAGGACCAATAGAAACAGAACCTCTTAACTGGCCTCACAGGAAACAGGACCAATAGAAACAGAACCTCTTAACTGGCCTCACAGGAAACAGGACCAATAGAAACAGAACCTCTTAACTGGCCTCACAGGAAACAGGACCAATAGAAACAGAACCTCTTAACTGGCCTCACAGGAAACAGGACCAATAGAAACAGAACCTCTTAACTGGCCTCACAGGAAACAGGACCAATAGAAACAGAACCTCTTGACGTCAGACTCTGCTGACATCAGACCAGTCATCTGACACTCTGACACGGCTCCCAATTTAGACAGTGACAATAGGAAATCACTGTACCAACAGTGGTACTGCTGTTCCTACATACTGTTTTGTTCCTACATACTGTTCTGTTCCTACATGCTGTTCTGTACCTACATGCTGTTCTGTACCTACATGCTGTTCTGTTCCTACATGCTGTTCTGTTCCTATATGCTGTTCTGTACCTACATGCTGTTCTGTACCTACATGCTGTTCTGTTCCTATATGCTGTTCTGTTCCTACATGCTGTTCCTACATGCTGTTCTGTACCTACATACTGTTCTGCTCCAACATGCTGTTCCTACATAGACTGTACTATGGACCTCTTTCATTTAGAATGTTAGCTTCCAGACAACACTGTTTAAAGATGTTCCATGTTACCTTGTTATTCCATCAGAAGAATAGTGTCTATGTGAACCTGTGAATGTGTGTGCACATGTGTTGTATTCTCCTGGCTTGTGGTGAGGACGCAAGAGGTTCTAACGCTCTCTACCTGAACATAATATCTGCCTCCTTGTTCGTCCTCACTGGTGTCTCAGCATTGTGGAGTTGACAGACCTGAACCCTGACCCTCTAACCCTGCTAACTCTAACCTTACAGAGTGGAGCCAGGGTAGGAACCATAGATATGAACCCTGACCCTCTAACCCTGCTAACTCTAACCTTACAGAGTGGAGCCAGGGTAGGAACCGTAGATATGAACCCTGACCCTCTAACCCTGCTAACTCTAACCTTACAGAGTGGAGCCAGGGTAGGAACCATAGATATGAACCCTGACCCTCTAACCCTGCTAACTCTAACCTTACAGAGTGGAGCCAGGGTAGGAACCGTAGATATGAACCCTGACCCTCTAACCCTGCTAACTCTAACCTTACAGAGTGGAGCCAGGGTAGGAACCGTAGATATGAACCCTGACCCTCTAACCCTGCTAACTCTAACCTTACAGAGTGGAGCCAGGGTAGGAACCATAGATATGAACCCTGACAGACAGAACTAGGACCAGATAACTAGGTGGTGGAGTGGCAGGGGAATATGAGGTAGAACAGAATGGTAGTGAACAACAGATCCCACAACACTGGGTGATTCCTGCCGTAGTGACAGGCGGTATAAGTAGTGCACTATATAGGGAATAGAGGACCAGGGTTCAGCCCTGCCTCAACTCCACCATGCTGAGACACCAGTGAGGACGAACAAGGTTTCCCTCCGACATGGTTTCGCTCCGACATGGTTTCGCTCCGACAAGGTTTCGCTCCGACATGGTTTCGCTCCGACATGGTTTCGCTCCGACATGGTTTCCCTCCGACATGGTTTCGCTCCGACATGGTTTCGCTCCGACAAGGTTTCGCTCCGACATGGTTTCCCTCCGACATGGTTTCGCTCCGACATGGTTTCGCTCCGACATGGTTTCGCTCCGACATGGTTTCGCTCCGACATGGTTTCGCTCCGACATGGTTTCCCTCCGACATGGTTTCCCTCCGACATGGTTTCGCTCCGACATGGTTTCGCTCCGACATGGTTTCGCTCCGACATGGTTTCGCTCCGACAAGGTTTCGCTCCGACATGGTTTCGCTCCGACATGGTTTCGCTCCGACATGGTTTCGCTCCGACATGGTTTCCCTCCGACATGGTTTCCCTCCGACATGGTTTCGCTCCGACATGGTTTCGCTCCGACATGGTTTCGCTCCGACAAGGTTTCGCTCCGACAAGGTTTCGCTCCGACATGGTTTCGCTCCGACAAGGTTTCGTTCCGACAAGGTTTCGCTCCGACAAGGTTTCGCTCCGACAAGGTTTCGCTCCGACAAGGTTTCGCTCCGACAAGGTTTCGCTCCGACATGGTTTCGCTCCGACAAGGTTTCGCTCCGACATGGTTTCGCACAGACAGACCGACTACAATACAATCACAACACTGTATATCTGGATGTGGTGTGGCTGATGACTGTTGGCTGCATTGTGTTTTAGTTGGTTTGGAGCTCTGTGTACAGTGCTCTCTTCTGTCTGTCTCAGTAGCTTGAGTCTGTCTGTCTGTGTAGCTTGGTTCTGATTCTGTCTGTCTGTGTAGCTTCGTTCTGGTTCTGTGTGTAGCTTGGTTCTGATTGTGTGTGTCTCTGTAGCTTGGTTCTGATTCTGTTTGTCTGTAGCTTGGTTCTGATTCTTCATGTTGTTGTGACCCTGTCGAGCTGCTCTATACTCTTAACAGCCAGGAAGACACAAAGGGGCTGAGTCCCAAATGGCACCCTATTCCCTATATAGTGCACTTCTTTTGACCAGGGCCCATAGGGAAGAAGGACACTATGTAGGTAATAGGGTGCACTTTGGGATGTTCCCACAGTCTTCCCTGTTGCGGTCAAACTCCTCGTCTCCTTCTTTACCAGACGATTTCCTTATAGGAAATGATACATCTGTCTTCAGTTGATGCTGTGTTGGCCGGTTTTCAGTTGACTAGTCCTATTTCAAAGATATTTAAGTACAAAAGGGATATTTGTTCTGTTCTGCTGTATTACTGCTGTGTGACGTAAGACCTGTTCATGGTGCTGTAATGACTGGACTGTACCATCATTACCAACCCCTATAGTTCACAGCTCTTGATAAAGATCACCAATAATGACTGGACTGTACCATCATTACCAACCCCTCTAGTTCACAGCTCTTGATAAAGATCACCAATAATGTCTGGACTGTACCATCATTACCAACCCCTCTAGTTCACAGCTCTTGATAAAGATCACCAATAATGTCTGGACTGTACCATCATTACCAACCCATCTAGTTCACAGCTCTTGATAAAGATCACCAATAATGTCTGGACTGTACCATCATTACCAACCCCTCTAGTTCACAGCTCTTGATAAAGATCACCAATAATGACTAGAAAATAAATCCTTCAATACTTTTTTAGTAGTCCAAAGTTTAGTATTTGGTTCCATATTCCTAGCACGCAATAACTACATCAAGCTGTGACTCTACAACCTGTTTCAGATTATTTTTGCCCAATAGTAATGATTTGGTAAATAGTATACTGTGTCATTTTGGAGTCACTTTTATTATAATTAAGAATATAATATGTTTCTAAACACTAATACATTAATGTAATGAATGGTGAATAATGATGAGTGACAAAGTTACAGAGGGTCAAAGATCATACCTCCAAGACATGGTAACCTCACCTGTTATTGGTAATGGTGAGAGGTTAGATCATACCTCCAAGACATGGTAACCTCACCTGTTATTGGTAATGGTGAGAGGTTAGATCATACCTCCAAGACATGGTAATCTCACCTGTTATTGGTAATGGTGAGAGGTTAGATCATACCTCCAAGACATGGTAACCTCACCTGTTATTGGTAATGGTGAGAGGTTAGATCATACCTCCAAGACATGGTAACCTCACCTGTTATTGGTAATGGTGAGAGGTTAGATCATACCTCCAAGACATGGTAATCTCACCTGTTATTGGTAATGGTGAGAGGTTAGGTCATACCTCCAAGACATGGTAACCTCACCTGTTATTGGTAATGGTGAGAGGTTAGATCATACCTCCAAGACATGGTAACCTCACCTGTTATTGGTAATGGTGAGAGGTTAGATCATACCTCCAAGACATGGTAATCTCACCTGTTATTGGTAATGGTGAGAGGTTAGATCATACCTCCAAGACATGGTAACCTCACCTGTTATTGGTAATGGTGAGAGGTTAGATCATACCTCCAAGACATGGTAACGTCACCTGTTATTAGTAATGGTGAGAGGTTAGATCATACCTCCAAGACATGGTAACCTCACCTGTTATTGGTAATGGTGAGAGGTTAGATCATACCTCCAAGACATGGTAACCTCACCTGTTATTGGTAATGGTGAGAGGTTAGATCATACCTCCAAGACATGGTAATCTCACCTGTTATTGGTAATGGTGAGAGGTTAGATCATACCTCCAAGACATGGTAATCTCACCTGTTATTGGTAATGGTGAGAGGTTAGATCATACCTCCAAGACATGGTAATCTCACCTGTTATTGGTAATGGTGAGAGGTTAGATCATACCTCCAAGACATGGTAATCTCACCTGTTATTGGTAATGGTGAAAGGTTAGATCATACCTCCAAGACATGGTAATCTCACCTGTTATTGGTAATGGTGAGAGGTTAGATCATACCTCCAAGACATGGTAACCTCACCTGTTATTGGTAATGGTGAGAGGTTAGATCATACCTCCAAGACATGGTAATCTCACCTGTTATTGGTAATGGTGAGAGGTTAGATCATACCTCCAAGACATGGTAATCTCACCTGTTATTGGTAATGGTGAGAGGTTAGATCATACCTCCAAGACATGGGAATCTCACCTGTTATTGGTAATGGTGAGAGGTTAGATCATATCTCCAAGACATGGTAATCTCACCTGTTATTGGTAATGGTGAGAGGTTAGATCATACCTCCAAGACATGGTAATCTCACCTGTTATTGGTAATGGTGAGAGGTTAGATCATACCTCCAAGACATGGTAATCTCACCTGTTATTGGTAATGATGAGAGGTTACCATGTCTTGGGGATATGATCTTTGACCCTCTGTAACTTTCTCACTCATCATTTTTGTTGCGACATACTCCTACTGTAGGCCTGGTCTGATCTGGGTCACCAAGCGCATTGATCACCTACAGTTGAAGTTGGAAGTGTACATACACCTTAGCCAAATGCATTTAAAATCTTTTTTTTATTTTTATTCCTGACATTTAATCCTAGTAAACATTCCCTGTTTTAGGTCAGTTAGGATCACCACTTTATTTAAAGAATGATAGTAGAGAGAATGATTTATTTCAGCTTTTATTTCTTTCATCACATTCCCAGTGGATCAGAAGTTTACATACACTCAATTAGTATTTGGTAGCATTGCCTTTAACTTCTTGACGCACGGATCCCTTTAGCGGGATCATTTTCGTAAACAACCGCTGAATTGCAGAGCTCGAAATTAAAAAAAAATACTAAAAATATTTATAATCTTACGTATACCAAAACACAGTTTAGCTTGTTGTTAATCCACCTATCGTGTCAGATTTTGAAAATATGCTTTACAGTGAAAGCAATCCAAGCGTTTGTGAGTTTATCAATCACTAGACAAAACAGTAAGAACAGCTAGTCCCAAATTAGCTTGGTCACGAAAGTCAGAAAAGCAATAAAATTAATCGCTTACCTTTGATGATCTTCGGATGTTTGCACTCACGAGACTCCCAGTTACACAATAAATGTTATTTTTGTTCGATAAAGATTATTTTTATAACCAAAAACCTCCATTTGGTTTGTGCGTTATGTTCAAAAAACCACAGGCTCGTGCCGGTCCTGAAGGGCAGACGAGGGCAAACGAAAATTCCCAAAAAGTATCCGTAATGTTCGTAGAAACATGTGAAACGTTTTTTATAATCAATCCTCAGGTTGTTTTTAACATACATAATCGATAATATTTCATCCGGACGGTAAACTATTCAATACTACAGATAAAGATAATGTCGAGCTACAACTCTCGGGCGCATGAACTAGTCAAAGGACAACTGGCGCGTTTTGATAAATCTCGATCATTTTTCAAAATAAAAGCTTGAAACTATGTCTAAAGCCTGGTCACAGCCTGAGGAAGCCATTGGAAAAGGAATCTGGTTGATACCCCTTTAAATGGAGGATGGGCAGGCAATGAAACAGGGATTTTTCCAAATAAAAGGCATTTCCTGGTTGGATTTCCTCAGTTTTCGCCTGCAAAATCAGTTCTGTTATACTCACAGACAATATTTTGACAGTTTTGGAGACTTTAGAGTGTTTTCTATCCTAATCTGTCAATTATATGCATATTCTAGCATCTGGGCCTGAGAAATAGTCTGTTTACCTTGGGAACGTTATTTTTCCAAACATAAAAATAGTGCCCCCTAGCTGAAAGAGGTTAAATTGTTTAACTTGGGTCAAACGTTTCGGGTAGCCATCCACAAGCGTCTCACAATAAGTTGGGTGAATTTTGGCCCATTCCTCCTGACAGAGCTGGTGTAACTGAGTCAGGTTTGTAGGCCTCCTTGGTCGCACATGCTTTTTCAGTTCTGCCCACAAATGTTCTATAGGATTGAGGTCAGGACTTTGTGATGGCCACTCCAATACCTTGACTTTGTTGTCCTTAAGCCATTTTGCCACAACTTTGGAAGTATGCTTGGGGTCATTGTCCATTTGGAAGACCCATTTGCGACCAAGCTTTAACTTCCTGACTGATGTCTTGATGTTGCTTCAATATATCCACATAATTTTCCTTCCTCATAAAGCCATCTATTTTGTGAAGTGCACCAGTCCCTCCTGCAGCAAGCACCCCCACAACATGATGCTGCCACCCCCGTGCTTCACGGTTGGGATGGTGTTCTTCGGTTTGCAAGCCTCCCCCTTTTTCCTCCAAACATAACGATGGCCAAACAGTTCTATTTTTGTTTCATCAGACCAGAGGACATTTCCCCAAAAACTACGATCTTTATCCCCATGTGCAGTTGCAAACCGTAGTCTGGCTTTTTTATGGCGGTTTTGGAGCAGTGGCTTCTTCCTTGCTGAGCAGCCTTTCAGGTTATGTTGATATAGGACTCGTTTTACTGTGGAAATAGATACTTTTGTATCTGTTTCCTCCAGCATCTTCACAAGGTCCTTTGCTGTTGTTCTGGGATTGATTTCTACTTTTCGCACCGATCAGAAGCTTCTAATGCCATGACATTATTTTCTGGTATTTTCCAAGCTGTTTAAAGGCACAGTCAGCTTAGTGTATGTAAACTTCTGACCCACTGGAATTGTGATACAGTGAATTATAAGTGAAATAATCTGTCTGTAAACAATTGGAAAAATGACTTGTGTCATGCACAAAGTAGATGTCCTAACCGACTTGCCAATACTATAGTTTGTTATCAAGAAATTTGTGGAGTGGTTGAAAAATGAGTTTTAATGACTCCAAATTAAGTGTATGTAAACTTCCGATTTCAACTGTATATACTACTCCTGATCTCCATTAACACATGGCTACTACCACTATCCTGAAGAGCCTGACTGTACTGTGCTGGCTTCCTTGTCTTTTACCACTATCCTGAAGAGCCTGACCGTACTGTGCTGGCTTCCTTGTCTTTTTCCTCTATCCTGAAGAGCCTGACTGTACTGTGCTGGCTTCCTTGTCTTTTTCCTCTATCCTGAAGAGCCTGACCGTACTGTGCTGGCTTCCTTGTCTTTTACCACTATCCTGAAGAGCCTGACCGTACTGTGCTGGCATCCTTGTCTTTTACCACTATCCTGAAGAGCCTGACCGTACTGTGCTGGCTTCCTTGTCTTTTACCTCTATCCTGAAGAGCCTGACTGTACTGTGCTGGCTTCCTTGTCTTTTTCCTCTATCCTGAAGAGCCTGACCGTACTGTGCTGGCTTCCTTGTCTTTTACCACTATCCTGAAGAGCCTGACCGTACTGTGCTGGCTTCCTTGTCTTTTACCTCTATCCTGAAGAGCCTGACCGTACTGTGCTGGCTTCCTTGTCTTTTTCCACTATCCTGAAGAGCCTGACTGTACTGTGCTGGCTTCCTTGTCTTTTTCCTCTATCCTGAAGAGCCTGACCGTACTGTGCTGGCTTCCTTGTCTTTTACCACTATCCTGAAGAGCCTGACCGTACTGTGCTGGCATCCTTGTCTTTTACCACTATCCTGAAGAGCCTGACCGTACTGTGCTGGCTTCCTTGTCTTTTACCTCTATCCTGAAGAGCCTGACTGTACTGTGCTGGCTTCCTTGTCTTTTTCCTCTATCCTGAAGAGCCTGACCGTACTGTGCTGGCTTCCTTGTCTTTTACCACTATCCTGAAGAGCCTGACTGTACTGTGCTGGCTTCCTTGTCTTTTACCACTATCCTGAAGAGCCTGACCGTACTGTGCTGGCTTCCTTGTCTTTTTCCTCTATCCTGAAGAGCCTGACTGTACTGTGCTGGCTTCCTTGTCTTTTTCCTCTATCCTGAAGAGCCTGACCGTACTGTGCTGGCTTCCTTGTCTTTTACCACTATCCTGAAGAGCCTGACCGTACTGTGCTGGCATCCTTGTCTTTTACCACTATCCTGAAGAGCCTGACCGTACTGTGCTGGCTTCCTTGTCTTTTACCTCTATCCTGAAGAGCCTGACTGTACTGTGCTGGCTTCCTTGTCTTTTTCCTCTATCCTGAAGAGCCTGACCGTACTGTGCTGGCTTCCTTGTCTTTTACCACTATCCTGAAGAGCCTGACCGTACTGTGCTGGCTTCCTTGTCTTTTACCTCTATCCTGAAGAGCCTGACCGTACTGTGCTGGCTTCCTTGTCTTTTTCCACTATCCTGAAGAGCCTGACTGTACTGTGCTGGCTTCCTTGTCTTTTTCCTCTATCCTGAAGAGCCTGACCGTACTGTGCTGGCTTCCTTGTCTTTTACCACTATCCTGAGAGCCTGACCGTACTGTGCTGGCTTCCTTGTCTTTTTCCACTATCCTGAAGAGCCTGACCGTACTGTGCTGGCTTCCTTGTCTTTTTCCACTATCCTGAAGAGCCTGACCGTACTGTGCTGGCTTCCTTGTTGTCTTTTTCCACTATCCTGAGAGCCTGACTGTGCTGGCTTCCTTGTTGTCTTTTTCCACTATCCTGAAGAGCCTGACCGTACTGTGCTGGCTTCCTTGTTGTCTTTTTCCACTATCCTGAAGAGCCTGACCGTACTGTGCTGGCTTCCTTGTTGTCTTTTTCCACTATCCTGAGAGCCTGACCGTACTGTGCTGGCTTACTTGTCTTTTTCCACTATCCTGAAGAGCCTGACTGTACTGTGCTGGCTTCCTTGTCTTTTTCCTCTATCCTGAAGAGCCTGACCGTACTGTGCTGGCTTCCTTGTCTTTTACCACTATCCTGAAGAGCCTGACCGTACTGTGCTGGCTTCCTTGTCTTTTACCACTATCCTGAAGAGCCTGACCGTACTGTGCTGGCTTCCTTGTCTTTTACCTCTATCCTGAAGAGCCTGACTGTACTGTGCTGGCTTCCTTGTCTTTTTCCTCTATCCTGAAGAGCCTGACCGTACTGTGCTGGCTTCCTTGTCTTTTACCTCTATCCTGAAGAGCCTGACCGTACTGTGCTGGCTTCCTTGTCTTTTTCCACTATCCTGAAGAGCCTGACTGTACTGTGCTGGCTTCCTTGTCTTTTTCCTCTATCCTGAAGAGCCTGACCGTACTGTGCTGGCTTCCTTGTCTTTTACCACTATCCTGAAGAGCCTGACCGTACTGTGCTGGCTTCCTTGTTGTCTTTTTCCTCTATCCTGAAGAGCCTGACCGTACTGTGCTGGCTTCCTTGTCTTTTACCACTATCCTGAAGAGCCTGACTGTACTGTGCTGGCTTCCTTGTCTTTTACCACTATCCTGAGAGCCTGACCGTACTGTGCTGGCTTCCTTGTCTTTTTCCACTATCCTGAAGAGCCTGACCGTACTGTGCTGGCTTCCTTGTCTTTTTCCACTATCCTGAAGAGCCTGACCGTACTGTGCTGGCTTCCTTGTTGTCTTTTTCCACTATCCTGAGAGCCTGACTGTGCTGGCTTCCTTGTTGTCTTTTTCCACTATCCTGAAGAGCCTGACCGTACTGTGCTGGCTTCCTTGTTGTCTTTTTCCACTATCCTGAAGAGCCTGACCGTACTGTGCTGGCTTCCTTGTTGTCTTTTTCCACTATCCTGAAGAGCCTGACCGTACTGTGCTGGCTTCCTTGTTGTCTTTTTCCACTATCCTGAGAGCCTGACCATACTGTGCTGGCTTCCTTGTCTTTTTCCACTATCCTGAAGAGCCTGACCGTACTGTGCTGGCTTCCTTGTCTTTTTCCACTATCCTGAAGAGCCTGACCGTACTGTGCTGGCTTCCTTGTTGTCTTTTTCCTCTATCCTGAAGAGCCTGACTGTACTGTGCTGGCTTCCTTGTTGTCTTTTTCCACTATCCTGAAGAGCCTGACCGTACTGTGCTGGCTTCCTTGTTGTCTTTTTACATTGTCCTTTCCAGCACGTTTCCAGCAGCTAAGGTTAATCCGTACGCTATGAGCAGTATGGTTAACTAGGCCTGCCCAGTACAGCTCAGCTTGGCTCAGTAGTGTGAAAACCAAAGGGTCTCTCTCTGATGCTGGGGGTTAGGGTCTTTCTGCTGGGGGTTGGGGTCTTTCTGCTGGGGGTTAGGGTCTTTTTGCTGGGGGTTAGGGTCTTTCTGCTGGGGGTTAGGGTCTTTCTGCTGGGGGTTAGGGTCTTTCTGCTGTGGGGTTAAGGTCTTTCTGCTGTGGGGTTAAGGTCTTTCTGCTGTGGGGTTAAGGTCTTTCTGCTGGGGGTTAGGGTCTTTCTGCTGGGGGTTAGGGTCTTTCTGCTGTGGGGTTAAGGTCTTTCTGCTGTGGGGTTGTCTTTCTGCTGTGGGGTTAAGGTCTTTCTGCTGTGGGGTTAAGGTCTTTCTGCTGTGGGGTTAAGGTCTTTCTGCTGTGGGGTTAAGGTCTTTCTGCTGGGGGGTTTGGGTCTTTCTGCTGGGGGGTTTGGGTCTTTCTGCTGGGGGTTAGGGTCTCTCTCTGATGCTGGGGGTTAGGGTCTCTCTCTGATGGTGAGGGTTAGGGTCTGCTGCTGGGGGAGGGGGGGTTATGGTCTGTTGTAGAGGTTAGGGTCTGTCTGATGCTGGGGGTTAGGGTCTTTCTGCTGTGGGGGTTAGAGTCTCTCTCTGATGCTGGGGGTTAGGGTCTCTCTCTGATGTTTGGGGTTAGGGTCTGCTGTGGGGAGTTAGGGTCTGGGGGTTGAGCGTTGAATCATGTCATCACCTGCTGTATTCTGTCTGTCTGTGGTGACTGGCGCCCCCTGCTGTTAAACGGTCTGAAGAACCCAGTGCAGCTCCCACAGCCCAGAGAGACTGGACCCTGTTATGTTGCTATTATGTCTAATAGCAGAATATAGTCCAGAGTCTTGTAATGTTCCATTGCATCTAGATGACAGTGAGATCTGGGTTAGTTAGTCTCTTTAACACAGATGGGCTGGTTAGTTAGTTAGTCTCTTCATGACAGACAGGGGCTGGTTAGTTAGTCTCTTCAACACAGACAGGGGTTGGTTAGTTAGTCTCTTCAACACAGACAGGGGCTGGTTAGTTAGTCTCTTCAACACAGACAAGGGTTGGTTAGTTAGACTCTTCCACACAGACGGGTTGGTTAGTTAGACTCTTCCACACAGACGGGTTGGTTAGTTAAGTCCGAACTACTACTGGAAGAGACTGTCACATCCAACACAGGATGGATTTGAGGATGGCAGTGTCTAGTTAGCTAGTTGTTCAGTTCCTTGTCAAAGCTGTAAGTCAACTCTGGCATCATGTGTTTGTGTTTGTGGTCAGAATTGATTCTATGCAACATTTTGTATTTGTGTGGCTTTAAACCTCCTGGATTAAAGAGCTGGTTAGTTTTAGATGATTTGGTGGTTCTGTGACAGTCCCATCTTAACAGGTCTGACTTAAACATACTAGTGCTGCAGATAAACATGTTTATAAACAAAGCTGCTGCTCCAATTAGGACCTCACATGGGACCCAACCAGACGTCCACATCTGAATGATCAAACACAACCATCGTCTTTCTGTTAGTCATCTTTGTAGAGGGACCCACTCTGAAGCGTTTCCTTTGTGAACAACCCAGACAGACAGCGGCTCCGAGAGAGATGGACTCTAGCACGGGAGCCCTTCTCTCTGTCCGCCTGGCTGTCTGCTGCCTGCTGCCCCAGAGTTAGGAGAACAGGGTGTATGAATAATAAACAAATGAATCCAATCTAGACGCTTCAACTAAAGATGTGAAACACTGTACCATTGATGTTGTAAATGAACTAAAGATGTGAAACACTGTACCATTGATGTTGTTAAAGGAAAGAAGACTATTTTAAATCCTGTAAATAAAACATGTACAAAAGAGTGAAAGCAAGATATAAAATAAAGAGCAGTCTGAACTGTAGAGAGATGAATCTGTATATTGTTGAATAAATATTGTGCCGTAAAAGAGACGTCTGCCTGTCATTGTGTTGGTTTCTTCATTCAGAGGACCATGAAATTATTACACTTCACTTGACATTTCATTACTTAACATTACTTAGTTAAACAGCACATTACTTAACATTACTTAGTTAAACAACACATTACTTAACATTACTTAGTTAAACAACAGAGAAGCATATTAGTGCAGCATTAACTCGATTTTATTTGACAAACACATTTTCCCCTAAAAGCTGTTGATTAAAAAACTTTCACTTGCTTTGTAAAGGACAAAGGTGTTTTTATCAACAGTTTTCAGGTGAAAAAAGGACAATTATTTTTAATAAGACATGGTAGTTTTTTTTAAAGACAGGTTTATCTTAAGACAACAGGTCCACAGTTCATATTCAGAATAAATACTTAGGGGTTAGGGGGGGGGGGTTTAGGGTTATGGGGGGGGAGTTAGGTTTTGAATTTGAGTAGGGTTAAAAAGAGACTAATTTGTCTTGGTGCGCAGGCCTATTGTTGTGTACCCCTCCAATCTGAATAAATTTGACTGTTAAAATCAACTAGATTGACTCCTAAAAACCTTTAAAAAAATGTAAGTAGGTTATTATTGCTTCTAAATTGATCATCTGGGTGGTTATCTAGGACCATGAAGGGACTAAGATGTTAAAATATACAAGGGGTCAAGGGATAGATGCTTTATTAATACATATACACACAGTTCTAATCTCATATATCTATAAAAGTCCTATAAGATCAAGTGCTGAGTTGTAAAACCAAATTTAAAGACAAAAAGAATACAACTATTATGAATAAGCATGCATCTAGTAAATATAATAAAAACCACACAAACTTTATTTATTGTGTTTTTGTTTTATGGTGCATCCTACTTCCAACTCCTTGAGAACCCTGTAAACAAGTGCTATCCCTTTCAATGGATCCTATCTGGCCGGTTAAAAACGCTCATTCAGACCGCTGGGTGTAATTGTTTTTAGGTCTCTTATCCACCTATGTTCCACTGCTTTTCGCCGCCCACTGGTCCACCCAGAACACGACTGTAATCCTGATATATTGAGGTAAGTGATGGGGTGATCCTGGAAATGAGTAACTAGTTCTGTGTGTAGATGGGCTCGTTTGATATTGTATAGATGTTGTTTAAGTCTATTATCTATTGTGTACTGGGTTTCCCCAATGTAGTGTTTTTTGCAAAATGTGCAGGTGATTATATATATGACATTTGGAGTGTAAAGTGAAATGGAGTCTAAAACTGGAGTGGAGGTCTTGCTGTATGAGTTTGAAATGAATTTTCTTGGTCTGAAGTGGGCAGTGTAGGCTTTGGGTGGTTGTAGGGGCTTGGTACTGTATTTAGCTTGGATGAGGATGTCTTTCAGACTCTTATTCCTCCTAAATGCTGAGATTATTCTATACGGCTGGAGGGGTGTGTGCCTGTTGGGTGATGGAAAAATTGTGTTTGAACGCCTGATGTAATGGTCTGATCCTATGTGAGAATGTAGTAACTAGGGGGATGAGAATTGTCTGCTGCTCAGAAGGGGAATAAGAGGGAAAAAGATTGTGGTTCCGAGGGGGGTCAATTTCCAAATCTGTTGTTCTAGGAGGGGTAAGGTTAGGGGTAGGGTTATGGTTATGGTTAGGATTAGGGGTGGGGTTAGGATTAGGGTTAGTGGTGGGGTTAGGGTTAGCGGTCGGGTTAAGGTTAGGGTTAGTGGTGGGGTTAGGGTTAGGGTTAGCGGTGGGAGCAGGATACGAACCCGAATTAGGGTTAAGGTTAGGGTCAGGGTTGACGTCAGGGGAATGGGGGGATTTGGAAATGTCTCCGGAACCTCTCAGATGAAGGTTGGGGTCAGAAAGAGTGATGGACAGACTTGTGTTATGTGAGTGTGTAGGTTGAATGGGAGAGAGGGCCCCCAAGGTGCTGTTTTTTATAGTTCTGAGATATCGTTTGGAGTAACCTTTCTGTCTGAGTGCATGAAAATAGTGTTTGAATTGCTTTTACCAGATCCTGTTTGCAGGAGGATATCCTATGAAACCGTATAATTTGTGATTTAACAATGCCTCTAAATATATGTTTGGGATGGTAACTGTGTTTATGGAGTAGAGCATGTGTATCTGTTGGTTTGAAATAAACTTTAGTGAATATTGTTTTTTTGAGACTGATTTGTGTGATTAAAGAAGACTGTAGTATCCAAGAAGTGTACTTCACATGGATCTATTATGTATTTAACCTTAATGGACGGGTGGTGACTGTTGAGAATGCTAATGAATTCAGTGAATAGTTGGACATCATGAGGCCAGGCTCCTATAATGTCGTCTAGAAATCTGTAGTAGAATGACGGTTTGTGTGGGCACTTGGCCAATGCCTCTCTCTCCCATTCAGCCATGTAGATGTTTGCATATGCCGGGGCAAATTTCTTCCCCATAGCTGTTCCCTCCACCTGTAAGTAGTGCCTATCATTGAATATAAAGTCATTGTGTGTGAGGCTGATTTCTAATAACTGTAATATTTCATTGTCTGGTCTATTCCTGTCTGGGTGTGCATGGAAAATATTTCTGACTGTCTGTACTCCTGTTGCTGTATTTATGTTAGTGTATAAGCTATCAATATCTATAGTGAATATATGTGTTTGGGAGGGAACAACTATGGGTTTAATCTTCTCAAGAAAGTGATAAGTATCTCTGAGGTAGCTGGGGTGTCTAGTGGATAGAGGGTTGATATGATGATCAATATATTGAGCTATGTTGTATGATTCACTATTACAGTCTGATACGATTGGCCTGCCAGGAGGAACTTCATAGGGAATTGTCCAGGTTTCTGGTTCTTTATGGATTTTACAAAGCAGGTAAAACAGTCTGGGTCGTGGAGTGTCTGGTCCAAATAGAAAATCTCGTTGTTTTTTCGTGATGTGCCGTTTGTCATAAAGTGTTTGTATAATTCTACGTAATTTAGTCTGGGTCTGTGGTTGTAAGCTGTTTTCTATTGGTACATAATACTTGGTATCTGATAACTGTCTATTTGCCTCGTATATGTATTGATGTTTGTCTAGGATCACTGTTTTAGATCCCTTATCTGCCGGTTTCAATATTATGTGTGGGTTGTTTATAAGTTCTTTTATGGCTTGTCTTTCTATGCGGGTGATGTTGTCCTGTCTATCTGCCTGGGTGTGATAGTGGTGAAGGGTGTCTTGGTCTGTTCTGATTAAATTCTTTACCCTCCTATCTATCTGGGACAGTTTGGGTTCCCAGATTGAAGGAAGGGTGAATGGTAAATGGTTGTCATTTGTCTGATAGTCAAAGTAGTCTAGAAGTTTAAGTCGTCTATGATATTTATGTGTGTCCCTATGAAGTTCTTCCCAGTCAAATTTACCAGGGCGGGGAATGAAAGACAACCCCCTCTCCAAGAGTTGGGTCTGTGCTGCTGTGAGTTGAAAATACTTGGACAGATTCATGATGTTTGATAAGGAGGGGTCAACTACCCCCTCTGCTGGGTGATCTAAGAAGGTGCCTGGGGGAGGAAGGAAGGGGGAGAGTAGAGGGGTTTTGGGGGAAAAGAAGGGTGTGGTGTGGCTAGGTGGGTCCAAATTGTGGGTAGAGCCTATTCTAAATTTAGCTGCTCACACCAATTCTTAAAAATAAGGTCTGCTGTAGTTGTTGTCCAGTGTATCAGGTCTGTTGTTGTGTGAAATTCATCATGGGGTATCTCCAAGAGAAATGGGCCATGTGTGGGGATGTAACTGTTAATGACTTTGAGGTTTCCTTTTTGATCCGGTGAAAGGAGGTGCGAGTGGTTAATAATGGGGATGTAAATAATAGCATTAGGGAAAGTGACTCTTGCTTCCTTGTGCATTGATGCAATCTGTTTGATGGATGTTTTGTATGGGTCATTATCCATATTGTTTATGCCCACCGAGAGAACCACTATGCTGGTGTCTACGTGAACCTCTGTTTTCTCCAGGACCTTTGTAAAATGGTAAAAAGTTGCTCCGGGGTAACTGTCCACTTGTATGTTTGGGTTGTGAAATGGAGGGATTCTATTGACATTGGAGTCTCCCAAGACTAGTATTGTTTTATTTCCCTTAAAATTCCAATCCGCCACCTTGCCTTTTGGTCTGGCTTTGTGGTACGATGGTTTCTGGAGGGTTGCTGGGGTTGGGGGTTGATGCTGGGGTTGTGGCTGAGGCTGGGGTTGGCATTCAAACTGGGGTGGGTATGTTGAGGCGCCAGTTATACAGGTGTCTCGGACTGGCAGTGACATGATGTCTTTTTGGGATGGCTCAGATTGGTTGTTTTTGGGTTGTTGCCCATTGTTTTGTCCATTAATTGTAACTTGCCCCTGGAACTGCCCAGTCCTAGTCTCACCCCCTGATCTGGTGCCTCCTGTTGGTGAGAGCGATAGAGGTGAAATCCTTTCCAAGATTTTAACTGAAACATTGCTGTGTTTATACCCCTTGGTGGTAGGAGTGTTAACCAGGGGATTGGGAAGTGTTGCTAAAACATTGAGGGTTTCTGGCTGGCTGCAGGCCCTATGGTGGAACTCAACTGGGGCCTGGATTAATTTAGAGGAGTTAGTGGTTATCAATTCAAGGTTGGAGTCTATGGTGGGCGATGGGGGACCAATGATGCTTGGAATGCTGTGCTCCTGGGTGGTCCATGGGTTGTTTAATCTCTGTGGGTCATGAGGGGAAGTGGAGGTAGGGGTTCTCCTAATCTCCTTTCCTTTTGCCTTGGGAGAAAGGGAGGGAGTGGGTGCCATATTGTTCTTAGAATGAGATGGGGAGTTGTTTGGGTCAATATTGCTTACATCTATCTGTGTATGCGAAGGTGCAACAGGGGAAGAGGGTGTTGAGGTACGGATCCCTATCTCGGTGGAAGATTGTGTCTGAGGAAGAGGAGGATGCTGATTAGTTAGCTTCGGGTTTAAAGAGCACTGTGCTGGGGCAGGGCGTAGCCCCAATGGGGATGATTGTTTTTGAGAGGTTAGGGTTAGGTTACTAGTTTTGAGTCGGTTGATCCACTTCCATCTCTGACACGTGGAAGCCGAAGGGGGGGAAAGGGAATGGGTGCACTCCACATCATATACGCGCTGGCCAGGGGGGTCCGGCGCACCCGGCCAAAGTTGTAGACCCCATGGTTGCCCACTTGTAGATTAACCCATTGGTTGAGTTAAAGACTGTCCGTCCGTAGGTCGAGGGATGGAAAGGGTTAGGGTTAAGGTTAGGTTTAGGTATGGGGTTTAGAGTGGTTAGGGTTAAGGTTATGTTTAGGGTTTAGAGTGGTTAGGTTTAGGGTTAGGTTTTAGAATGGTTAAGGTTAGGGTAGGTTTAGGGTTAGAGTGGTTAGGTTTAGCTATTAGGGTTAGGGTTAATTTTTAATTATGGTACTTACCTTGTCATTGAAATCCGAGCACCCCACACCGGTCTCGAACCCCGATCTCCTGAGTGATAGTATAGCGCTCTACACACTGAGCCAAGCACACTCATGTGAGTATAGCGGAAACTAGGTGGCCTTGACCTTTCAAGACCTTGTTAGGGGGTAAAATGAGAGCAATGAGTTTCCCTCACATGGGTCTCGAACTGTGATCGGCTGGCTTAAGGTCGTTCGGGCTGTACCACCGCCATCAGAGTGATGGGAGTATAGCGGCATTTTTGGGGCCTTGACCTTTCAATTTCCCTCCAGTCCAATTAACAATGCCACGCCTGTATCCACACCTGGCTATAATTAGGACCCATGATTAGGGTTCGGCTTCTTGGCAGACACAAACATACACGGAGGAAGGCAGGCAGGAGAGAGAAGCTATGTACAGCAAACAACGACATGACTGTGGACTTTGTACCAAGACGCATATCGCGCGGCTCGACAAACATTTTAAGACTGTCCATGGACTTAAGAATAAGACGTTATCATGGAAGCACGCTGTGCAATCTAGCCGGGTTTTGACTGATATAGAGCTGCCTAACAACGACATTGAACAGCGGCTGGAGCCCGGTGACGACTCTGGGTTTATGCAGTCTGTTGACAGCGATTGTTCCCCGGAGAAGCAACTGAGTGGCGAGAGTGAGCAGTCGGCGGTGCAGTCAACCAGTCCACTGAGGGAGCAAGCCTGCGTCGTGTCGACATCCACCGAGACCGACAGTGATGAAGACGCCGGTGTGTCGCCAATGATTCAAGGTTGGAATACTCTAATTTTTAAAGACTATGCGACCTTTACTAATGGTATCAACCCTTCGGTTAAACGCCTTGATAATAGTCGCACCAGTCTGTCCCGAGTACGGGAATTCCTCTACATTATGTCCGAGGGCAAACTCGATGAAGGACTGTGTTTTATGGACAACTACATGCGTGTGTATGACTGATATGGGAAGATTGAAGGCCGTGGTTTGGCACCATCCACGTTAAAAATGTACCGATCCGATGTTCGAAGTTTCCTGAAATATCTTATAGAGTTCCGGCCGCAAAATATGCAAGCTGAAGTCAGTATGATTCGAAAAATGTTACTATGCTTTGCAAAGATGGACAGGAGTTCTAGGCAGAGTCAGGCAACGCACAAGGCACAATTTCGCAGACGCTGCAGGGACGAGGTGCTCAGCGCTGCGGATTTAAACCGATTTGTTGAGTTAAGTAATCAATCTATTCCTGATGTTCTCAGTAGGCTGGAAGTCCGAGCCACCTCCTCTGACAGACGTAGGTTTGCGGCTCTCATGTCCAGCCGGTTGGCCATATTTAATGGCACTCGACGATCCCCAGTCACCATGTTCAGTGAGAGTGATTTTACAGAAGTATCCTTGGAAAGTGGGGGTTATCAGATGTGCGTTGCAAGCCACAAAACTAACTCCAGCTTCGGGGAGTGCAGAATTGTTCTATCGCAGGAGGAATACACTTGGCTTAAACAATTCCATGAGATCCGGCCTCATCTGAGTGGAATTACCCCAGACACAACACTCTTCTTTTTCACATCCTGCGGGAAACCATATTTGACTCTCTGTGCATTTGTGGGAAAGATATTAGCAGAGTTCGGCATTGGAAGTAAAGTGACATTTGGAACAATTCGACGAAGCATTGCTACATTGAACTTTAATCATGGGTCGGTTACAGACCGGGGAACTGTGGCTGACCATATGTGTCACTCTCTGGAAACACAGTCACGTTACTACCGTTACCATAATTTGCCTCGTAACGCAAGCCAAGCTCGGACATTAATTGAGAGACAAATCAATCCATGAAGAACTCAAATAAAGACATTATTATAGAAATATGTCCTTTGCTTTGTGTGTCATTTAAACCCATTTAACAAATATGCACATGGTAACCCAAAAGAGGGGACATAGCCGTTTTTCTGAGAAGTTCAACATAGAAAGTTTGTTAGTTTAGGGTTACCAGATGCCCTCTATTAGATTTGGGTTACCAGATGCCCTCTATTAGATTTGGGTTACCAGATGCCCTATGTTAGATTTGGGTTACCAGATGCCCTCTATTAGATTTGGGTTACCAGATGCCCTCTATTAGATTTGGGTTACCAGATGCCCTCTATTAGATTTGGGTTACCAGATGCCCTCTATTAGATTTGGGTTACCAGATGCCCTATGTTCGATTTGGGTTACCAGATGCCCTCTATTAGATTTGGGTTACCAGATGCCCTCTATTAGATTTGGGTTACCAGATGCCCTCTATTAGATTTGGGTTACCAGATGCCCTCTATTAGATTTGGGTTACCAGATGCCCTATGTTAGATTTGGGTTACCAGATGCCCTCTATTAGATTTGGGTTACCAGATGCCCTATGTTAGATTTGGGTTACCAGATGCCCTATGTTAGATTTGGGTTACCAGATGCCCTATGTTAGATTTGGGTTACCAGATGCCCTATGTTAGATTTGGGTTACCAGATGCCCTATGTTAGATTTGGGTTACCAGATGCCCAAGGTCCGTTTTGGGTTACCAGATGCCCTATGTTAGATTTGGGTTACCAGATGCCCTATGTTAGATTTGGGTTACCAGATGCCCTATGTTAGATATGGGTTACCAGATGCCCTATGTTAGATTTGGGTTACCAGATGCCCTATGTTAGATTTGGGTTACCAGATGCCCTATGTTAGATTTGGGTTACCAGATGCCCTATGTTAGATTTGGGTTACCAGATGCCCGAGGTCCGTTTTGGGTTACCAGATGCCCTATGTTAGATTTGGGTTACCAGATGCCCTATGTTAGATTTGGGTTACCAGATGCCCTATGTTAGATTTGGGTTACCAGATGCCCTATGTTAGATTTGGGTTACCAGATGCCCTATGTTAGATTTGGGTTACCAGATGCCCTATGTTAGATTTGGGTTACCAGATGCCCTATGTTAGATTTGGGTTACCAGATGCCCGAGGTCCGTTTTGGGTTACCAGATGCCCTATGTTAGATTTGGGTTACCAGATGCCCTATTTTAGATTTGGGTTACCAGATGCCCTATGTTAGATTTGGGTTACCAGATGCCCTATGTTAGATTTGGGTTACCAGATGCCCTATGTTAGATTTGGGTTACCAGATGCCCTATGTTAGATTTGGGTTACCAGATGCCCTATGTTAGATTTGGGTTACCAGATGCCCTATGTTAGATTTGGGTTACCAGATGCCCGAGGTCCGTTTTGGGTTACCAGATGCCCTATGTTAGATTTGGGTTACCAGATGCCCGAGGTCCGTTTTGGGTTACCAGATGCCCTATGTTAGATTTGGGTTACCAGATGCCCTATGTTAGATTTGGGTTACCAGATGCCCTATGTTAGATTTGGGTTACCAGATGCCCTATGTTAGATTTGGGTTACCAGATGCCCTATGTTAGATTTGGGTTACCAGATGCCCTATGTTAGATTTGGGTTACCAGATGCCCTATGTTAGATTTGGGTTACCAGATGCCCTATGTTAGATTTGGGTTACCAGATGCCCTATGTTAGATTTGGGTTACCAGATGCCCTATGTTAGATTTGGGTTACCAGGTGCCCGAGGTCCGTTTTGGGTTACCAGGTGCACGCGGTCCGTAACAGCGGGACTATGGTCTTTAATGCCCGAGGAGGGGTGCTTAAGTGTGGGTGCCCTGGTTCGCCTGGTGTGCAAGGTTGTGGAGGTGGGGGTGTCCCTGGCTGTAAGTAATGCCCAGAGAGAGGGGTGTTGACCCGGGCCAGTGAGTGAAGGCCTATTGGCCTGGAGGTCCGCAGTTCCACTGTCCTTAAGGGGGGCAGAGCAGTGAGCCTCTTTGGAGGTTGGCTGCTCTGTCCCCCTTTTTTTTGGCCCATTTTCCCATCACCATTTCCCCATGAATTTCAGCAAAAACATAGCCGATTTTCTGATAAGTTGAACATAGAAAGTATTCAGACCTTTTTTTGGAAAGCTCTATAAATCACTCAGGCCGGCCCCCACTGACTTGGCCCCCTAGTAGGATGTTCCCAAGTCGGGCATTGGTGTGTGTAGCCCATCGAAAATCATTTAAAACCATTATAAAAATGTGCGCCTGGTAACCCATAAGTAAAAACATAAGGTGATGTCAGTAGGCTAGTCCTTATATATTTTTTTAATAAGCTCCATAAATCCCTTAGGCCGGCCCCCACTGACTTGGGCCCATAGTATGGTGCTCCCATGTCGGGCATTTAGGTGTGTAGCCCATTTAAAAGCATTTACATTCGATTTAAATATATGCATCTGGTAACCTAAAAGTGGGCACATAGAATATTTTCGATAGGAAAAAACATAGCCGATTTTCTGAAGAGTTCAACATAGAATATTTTCGGACCTTTTTTTGGAAAGCTCTATAAATCACTCAGGCCGGCCCCCACTGACTTGGCCCCCTAGTATGATGTTCCCAAGTCGGGCATTGAGGTGTGTAGCCCATCTAAATGAATTTAAATTCGTTATAAATATATGCACCTGGTAACCCATAAGTAAAAACATAAGGTGATGTCAGTAGGCTGGACCTTATATATTTTTTTAATAAGCTCCATAAATCCCTTAGGCCGGCCCCCACCGACTTGGCCCCGTAGTATGGTTGTTCCATAGCGGGCATTGAGGTGTGTAGCCCATCGAAAAGCATTTAAAACCATTATAAAAATGTGGGCCTGGTAACCTAAAAAAAATACCAGGCGCACGGAAAAAAACACCAGGTGCACGGGATGGTGGATTAGTCCAGACATCTCAGGCCGGCC